>NC_133378.1:1959184-2129675 GCF_049309525.1 Garra rufa | reverse complement strand
TAACCCTAACCTCCTAAATCCCTAACCCTAACCCTAACCCTAACCCTAACCCTAACCCTAACCCTAACCCTAACCCTAACCCTAACCCTAACCCTAACCCTAACCCTAACCCTAACCCTAACCCTAACCCTAACCCTAACCCTAACCCTAACCTAACCCTAACCCTAACCCTAACCCTAACCCTAACCCTAACCCTAACCTAACCCTAACCCTAACCTAACCCTAACCCTAACCCTAACCCTAACCCTAACCCTAACCCTAACCCTAACCCTAACCTAACCTAACCCTAACCTAACCCTAACCCTAACCCTAACCTAACCCTAACCTAACCCTAACCCTAACCCTAACCCTAACCCTAACCCTAACCCTAACCCTAACCCTAACCCTAACCCTAACCCTAACCCTAACCCTAACCCTAACCCTAACCCTAACCCTAACCCTAACCTAACCCTAACCCTAACCCTAACCCTAACCCTAACCCTAACCCTAACCCTAACCTAACCTAACCCTAACCCTAACCCTAACCCTAACCCTAACCCTAACCCTAACCTAACCCTAACCCTAACCCTAACCCTAACCCTAACCCTAACCCTAACCCTAACCCTAACCCTAACCCTAACCCTAACCCTAACCTAACCTAACCCTAACCCTAACCCTAACTAACCCTAACCCTAACCCTAACCTAACCCTAACACTAAACCTAAGGTCACTGTCCCTAAGCAAAATACCCCTTATGACACCTAAAACCTAACCCCAATTACCCCTAATAAAAATACCCCCCTCTGATCACACACCTAAAATGGTGGACCCTAATGACATCAACCCTATAAAGTATACCCCTACTTAAACTAACCCTAAATAATTTTATCCCCAATTATTTCTAATCCTACATATCATAACCCTAGATATCATAACCCTATTTAATATAACCCTATATAGTATTAATCCTTTCATTCACCTTAACCCTACTGCTAGTAGCCCTTATACTATTTGGACAGTGACCTTAGTGTTTTTCAACTACACACAAATACAACATATTGGACATCTAGAGACCAAGATGGATGGAACATGAGTTTAGATTTTGGCCCCATAGGTTTTTGAGGCGGGCAGTAGAAGTGTGAGCCAGTGCACAACCGGGGTCAAGCTTGCTTGACCTCTGGACCCCTAACCCCTAACCAAGCCCGTGCCACGTCTCTGCACCTTAGGAGCTTGGGGGTTGACTTCTGGGCTTGTGTCTCCATCTTCTCTTGCCTCTTGGTTTTGGGGAATAATCCTCAGTAGTGTAGTTTCACTCATTTTATATCCATTTAGGATAAAAATCATATAACCATATTTTAAATCATTTCATATCTCAAAATTAGTAAATAATAGGTCTAAAAGATGGCACTTGCACATACATATGTATCTTAATTATAAATATACAACACTTTTCCAGGAAAACACAAATTTAAAACATGGAACAATGATTTCATAGAGTTGAACCTCAAAATGGAGGATGATTTTTTCAGGAGAGAACACATGATTAACTTTCTTAAATAAATACAGCACTAAAAAACACTATTAACACATTAAACTCATGAAGACTAGATTATTAAAATTAAAAATACAATCCCTATACTATACATATAAATATAAAAACATTTTTACATGATCTTGAGTGGATAAAGTCAGTATTGGACTTTATTTCCATACATAACATTTATATTTCTGATATCCACCTTTAACTATACATATTAATTCATACACATAACTATTAAATCAAATATAAAAACATCTAAAACAATCTTTGTCTTCATGATAAAATAATTAAGATTAAAAACATTTGAAAACATATATTTATACTCATAATAAATACACACAATCTTTTCATATACATTACACACTTAAAAATTTCATGAAAATAAGAGTTTGGTGATTTCTAATATGAAACACATGTGTAACACTTTTTAACAGCAAAAACGATTTTATACTTCTCTCCTGATTAAAAAATCTTCCAAAATATACCTTTATTATAGCCTCTAATACATGATTGCCTAAATTCATTTGTAACAATAAATAAATTCGCTTTTAAAACAGAGTTAAAACAGCTTTTTAAACACAGACCAATGAGAGGAGAGGTGGCCGGCCAACGCCCCCCCTCCCCTCTATAAATAGGAGTGCTGCTACACTGTGTCATCATTTGCTTCTTTGAACAGCTTGACACAACAGTGAAACAGCCTGATACTTTTTGGATTCCTTTCTTTAAAAACGACGTTTTCTGTTACTTTGCCTGATGAAGAAGCGGATTGCTTCGAAACGTCGCAGTTTTACACAGATCACGTCGTAAAAATAGTAAGAATTAAAAAAGAGTTTAGGAAAATTCGCTGTCATGGAGAGATTTCAAAGAGACTACATACCTTTGAACACAAACAGACACTTTAGAGCTCGGAGCTTGTATCGTTTTCGCGAGAGAGAGGAGGACTTTGACCCCTCTTGGGACAATTACACCCGTCCACGCGTCTATGATCACGCTTCTGCTCGTCCAACAGTCCGTTTCCGGACTCAGTCACATGATCGCTTTATAAATGATGACGCTCAAAACGAGCGTCATCATTCTAAAAATGCATACCTTTTTAGACAAAATCAAAACAGATCAAGATCTCTCCAGAGATACTTCCCACTTAGACCGGCCGGCTTTGTGGATGACATAACAGAAAACAGAAATTTTCTGAACAGAAACAATGAGTTTACACGTGTTGAGGCAGCTCCACGTGTCCATCCTCTCTCACGTGTAGATCGTTATCCACGTGCAGATTTCTCTAAAACGAATGACTACTTTTCACGTGTTGATTTGATTCCACGTGCTCATCTTTTTCCACGTGTTGATCGCAATCCACGTGTTGACTTTTCTGAAACGAACAGACATTACTCACGTGTTGAAGAGTTTCCACGTGCAGTCACACTCCCACGTGTTGATCGGTTTCCACGTGGGAGGACTTTTACAAACAACAGATTTAGACAAACAAAACAAAACACAACATACAGCAACGATCAAACAGAACGGACATACAATGACTTGTACTCTGAGCCCCCTCCTTACAGAACAAATAACAAAAATATGAGTAGAAAAAAACGCAGAATTGAAGAAAGGAGAAGAGAGGCTTTGAGACTGAACAATGACTCTGGGGCACCTGATGGATTTGATGGTCCTCCTCAATATGATTTTGTCAGTCGTGAGGATCAGGAATTTTCTGAAACAGCGCCACCAACTTTTCAGATGCACAACGCCAGAGATGATTACCATAATTCGGGGCGTTCTCAGAATTACAGAAATTCCTATCCCAATTCTTCAATTAACAATGCACAGAGAGACATCAGGGCACATCAGGCCCCCAGAGTCGTTGTCAGGAATGGACAAAGACGTCCATTTAATAATTACAGGGGCAGAAACCCCAGATACTTTAACCAACAAAATCAAAATCGAAATCAAAATGACACAAACAGACCAAACACAAGCGAATACATCCCTGCATCCCCCAGATTACGTGCAGCTTCTAAATCGATGTACGATCTCATTAGATTTACACATCATTTAGAAAAAGTTACAACCAAAATAACAGACAACAGCCCTGTCACATTCAAACGCCTTACCAAACTCCTTGTGGAGTCAGTAAAGCCAGCTATGCCCAATGAAAGGACAAAAGATCTCCTTGAGGGCAATGCTAAAAACTGGGCTTATAGTACTCAACAAATTTTGGAAGAACATTATGAAACACTGATTGAGATAACTTTGAGAGAATTGAAGGACAGAACTGACCAAGCTGACTGGCACCAGGCGTTTGAAATAGCACAGGGCTGGGCAAACAGGAATTTTGGTCAGAGAATCCAACAAGAGGTCTTCACAAGAGTTGAAGCTTTATACACAACTGAATTGTGTAATGAGTTTGACCGAAGAGATCAAATCAGATTATCTCAGGGTGAGGCTGCAGGGGGTACTCGCAGAACACAAAATGACACACACGCACACACAACTGAACAAACAAATACACGAACAGTCAGACCGAGGGAAGGGGTCGTCCATGTGCCAGTTCGCACTTCTCCAGGACCAAGTACACCTCCAAACAGAGGTGACTGGTCCTTCGACACGGAGTTTCCCCCACTTGAGCCAAGACCGGCTCTGGAACCCACCCCGGTCAGGCCCAGATCACCCAGAATTCCAAGAAAACCGAGAAGAATACTCACGGAACCACTGGTTCAGTTAGAAGAACAAAATGAGACTTCCAATGTCCAAGAAGGACCATCTGAACGAGGAGGTGTTCCAGAGTCGGTTGTAGCTTTACTCACGCTCCCTTTGAACGTCCAAACAGACGTCCAAAACTCCTCAGCTGACCAAACTCGACAAGAGACGGCTGTTAATGATGGGAGAGTTGAAGTTCCTGCAGCACCAGCTCCTGCAGCTGCAGAAGAGGAGCGTCCAGAATACACTAGAGTTATGTCATCCCCTGTGTTATTCTCGGATAGCTCACAGGAAATTCAACTCTCCATGTATGAACTTAACACGCTCCAGGAGAATGAACCAACGAGCGCAGTTGTAAGAGAAAAGGAAGGGGGACAGATTGGGCATACACAGGACAAAGAACGTCACTGTGCGTCTCAAACCGAGCTACCAAATGAGGCTGCTGCGGTGTACCAAACGCCAACTAGGGCTCAGAAGGCCCCAGAAAAACCAGCAACTCCAAGTTCAGTGGCGAGACCATGCCGCCACGTGAACACAGAGAACAAACAATTAGACTGGAGTTTGAATCTCAAAAAGAAATACATTTTTATTGGCGACTCAAATTTGGCCCGAATCCCTCCCTTCACGACTCCTAATCTTCAAGTGGACAGCTTTCCGGGTGCAAAATTCCAGCATGCGGGCAATCTGGTAGAGAGGGCCACTATAGCTCTGGAGCCTGAGGTCTTGGTAATGTCTTTCGGCATCAACAACAGGAAGCAGAGATGTTACACGATGACTACCAAAGAAATTCACAGAGCTTATAGATTGGCGAGAACCAGATTGCCCCATACTGAAATTTTCATACCGATCATCAATTACAGTGACCTTCTGTCGCCCAGTGAACAGAAACTTGTAGGTGACATGAATGATTTTATCAGGTCCAACTTAAACTATTTGGAACCTCTACCCTCTGAATTTTTTGAGGTGGAAAGAGACGGAGTACATTGGACCTATGAGACAGCTAAGGCTATGTTGGAGCATTGGTGTAGTTCTTTAAACTTGTAACCACCATAAGCTCCATAAATGAGGATAAACTTATAATCAATCTCTCCTCCATCTCACTCACCTCCAATCAGAGGGGGATTTTATTGAAAGGCTTGTCGTTCGTTCCCACTCCACAAAATGATAAAACACGCAAATTAGAACTTTTAACTGATTTACAAAATTACCACAGACGTGTTAAATTAGAGACATTTTTCGAAGGAAAAAAATCACAAAAAAAGAAAATTCCTTTCACAAAACCGTCTGAATGGTCCCCTGCGCTTTCTAGCCTCCCCCCACAGATAGCCTCAATTATCAGAGCAGATTATTATGCATACAAACACCTAAACTGGGATCTTCCTGAACAACAAAATTTGTCACAGGGTGAGAAAAAAGCTATTCAAGAACTTAAGAAAAATCCAAATTTGATCATAAAACCAGCTGACAAAGGAAATGCTGTAGTTCTCATGAATAAGAAAGACTATCTGTGGGAGGGGGAAAGACAATTGCAGGTTGGAGAACATTACAAAACACTTACAGGCCCAATTTTTCCCAAAACAATACTAGAAATCAAAGACATTTTGGAGGAAATGTGTGAAAAGAAGCTAATTAGTGGCAAGCAAAAAGAGTATCTCATAGGCTCAGGAACACCTAGGGCTAGGAGGTTTTACTTGTTACCTAAAATACACAAGGAACCAGAAAAATGGAGCAAACCATTTTTAATCCCACCAGGCAGACCTATAGTGTCAGACTGTGAGAGTGAATCATATTACACAGCTGAATTCCTTGAGTACTACCTGAGTCCCATCTCACAAAAGCATCCTAGTTACCTCAGAGATACGTATGATTTCATTCAAAAAACCAAGGATCTAATCTTGCCTTCTAATTCGCTTCTTTTCACCATTGACGTCGACAGCCTATATACGAATAGAGACAGTGGCAGGCATGAAAGCAGTGGAGGAATGCATGAGACAGTATCCCGATCCCAAGAGGCCAGATGAATACATTCTCAAATTGTTGGAAATAAATTTAACTAAAAATGATTTTGAATTTGATTCACGTTTCTATCTACAAATTAAAGGAACGGCGATGGGAAAGAAATTTGCTCCATCCTATGCTAATATTTTTATGGCCTCTTGGGAAAGGACAGCACTGGACTCATGCTCCCTCAAACCCCTGTGCTATTATCGCTTTCTGGATGACATTTGGGGAGTTTGGACACATGGATTGGAGGAATTTAAGAAATTCATTAAACATTTAAACGAACACCAAAAATCAATAACAGTAAAATATGAACAGAGTGAAACAGAGGTGAATTTTTTAGACGTAATCACATACAAAGGACCAAAATTCGACACAGAGAAAAAATTAGACTATAAAGTTTACTTTAAACCCACGGACACACATTGCCTTTTGCACAAAAAGAGTTTTCACCCACCACACACATTCAGAGGGATTCTAAAATCACAACTTTACAGATTCCATAGAATTTGTTCCCAGAAAAATGAGTTTGACATAGCGGTAAAAACCCTTTTTAAAGCACTCAAAAGCAGAAATTATTCTAGAAATTTTCTTAGAAGAACACACATTCAATTTAAACATTTTATCATGAATCCATTTAAGAAAACACACACAAAAAACAAAATTATCCCTCTGGTTTCCTACTACTCACAATGTAGTAAACAATTAAACAAAGCAGTGAAGGTCAACTTTGAAAAATTCATCCAAAACACAAAATCATTACAGGACCACAGACCCATTGCAGCATTCAAAAGGAACAATAACTTACTGGATACTCTTGTGAGTAGTAAAATTCCATCAGCTCAAACCAAATCCAAATCCGGAGTATTCAAACATCTCATTATTAAAAAATTAGTACAAAACAAAACAACCAAATTCATCCATCAAACACAAAACAACATGTCCTCCACCGTGTCCAATTGTATTTACCTCCTTTCATGCACTAAGTGCCACAAACAATACGTTGGACAGACTAAAAATTCTTTATTACAGAGAGTATATCAACACACATATAATATTAGAAATAAAATTGAGAAAAGGAGACATGTAGTGAAACACTTTATACTACATGGTTTAAATGCACTCAGAGCAACACCATTGGAGGCTAATGGCAACTGGACACTAACTGAGAGATTGAGAGCTGAGAGATCCTGGATCAAAAAACTGGACACATTATACCCAAGGGGTCTCAATGAAAACTGAGCTATATGCATATCACATTTTTTTATCTTTTTCCTTTTAGATATGCATATAGATTTCTCTCTATCTCTTTTTCTTTTGTTGTCCTTGTCACTCACTTGTTTTTGGCTCAACTCATTTTCCTGGATGGATGGTTTTTATCCCTACAACACAACAAACACTAAACCTAAGGTCACTGTCCCTAAGCAAAATACCCCTTATGACACCTAAAACCTAACCCCAATTACCCCTAATAAAAATACCCCCCTCTGATCACACACCTAAAATGGTGGACCCTAATGACATCAACCCTATAAAGTATACCCCTACTTAAACTAACCCTAAATAATTTTATCCCCAATTATTTCTAATCCTACATATCATAACCCTAGATATCATAACCCTATTTAATATAACCCTATATAGTATTAATCCTTTCATTCACCTTAACCCTACTGCTAGTAGCCCTTATACTATTTGGACAGTGACCTTAGTGTTTTTCAACTACACACAAATACAACATATTGGACATCTAGAGACCAAGATGGATGGAACATGAGTTTAGATTTTGGCCCCATAGGTTTTTGAGGCGGGCAGTAGAAGTGTGAGCCAGTGCACAACCGGGGTCAAGCTTGCTTGACCTCTGGACCCCTAACCCCTAACTCAACCCTAACTCAACCCTAGACAGAATTTTGGCCAAAAAAAATAATTTACAAAATTACATATATACACACACTAATGTCTTTTTAATTCTCCAACACTTTTACAATTACAAAACATGCAACTTGCCCCAGCCAGGACAAACTGTCATACATTGACAAACAACACCAAAAGATACATTAAAAATAAACAAATTACCTTAAAATACAAGAAAAGACTACATAGTAATAAAAAACAGAGCGCTGTAAAAACTGAAAATAATTCTCAAATAACACTCGTTTCAAAGCAATACAAGTACATAAAACTACACCGACTGGTAGAAATAAAGGCCAAAAATAAATTACAGATGCATAAAATACAAAAAAAAAAAGTTTACAGCCATTACATTGAAATAACCATTATTACAGAACCATAAATATTGTAACTATAAGTACAGCATGACAAAAGAGAAAATAAAATTAATTTATACAACAAGAGAGGGGGGGAGGGGCAAAAAAAAACTGCCTATAAAAGGTACATAAAGCACAAAAGGGGCCCAAATACAAAAAAGTACACAAAACAATTAAACGTGGGGAAGCTAAACCAGAATTAAATTGGCACAAACACTAAACTACAAAGTGATACAAAATTCAAAATGACCAACATCAAATGTTTCTATAAAAAAGGAATAATAAGAATACATTTCTAAATGTTGTTTGTGAGAAATGGGACAAAATTGGCTAAAATACACTGACTTTAAAGGGAAAACAAAACCGGTATGACATAAGGGAATAAAAAGGACAATAAAATACAAACTTACAGCAGAGGGTTGTGTTTGTCTTTAACATGGTCTGTGATTTTTCACAAACAGGGTGGTAAAAATGTAACTTCTGGGTAAGCAAGCGTACAACAAAAGATTTGTGGCAGTTTTACTTTTTCTTCTGGATTCAGCGCTCTGCTGCCACAGTGGACCGCACTCACCACCAACTGAACAGGGGTTGGAATTACACTTAGAAAGATGTAAAGGCCGCTGACAGATTACGCTGAGGATGATCTATTGTAATTTCTATCAATGACGGACCATTTTTGGTAAATGCGACCTCTCAGAAAGCAAGGAACGCAGAGACAAGTGAGAATCACAATTAACAGTCTTTAATAATCCACAGAAATGGGTAAAACAAGGCCGGCAGGACACAAACGTAGCACTTACATGAAGACTTATAGCACTGTACAAGGAAACATGAGGCAGACAACACTTTAAGATACAGGATCAATCACTTAAAAGTTCACCAAAGAAAGCTCTCCACATTTCAAACAGCAAACAACCCTAGCCGATAACTTCCTAATTCAGGAAAAAACAACTTCAGCACTCACCAACATCAGCCTCAATGAATTCAAGCGAGATGCCATCAAGGAACAGGACAGCGGCACATTCAACTCTTCTGAAAAGCTTCTCATCTTACCTGAAATACACAGAATTAGGGTTAATGTTCACCACTCAAAATTCAAAAGAGATCCACAGAGCATTCAAAGCAAATCTCCAGGTACTTCAGAGAAGAAAACATGTTTCACCCAAATTAAATTAAGGGACATCTTCTTTATGATTGGTTGATCTAGGAACAATCAGTAACCATAAACTGCTCATAAAAACACTTTTTTAAAACCAATAAAATTTTCCATGGGATGATTTAAAGTAAAACAAAGAACTCAAAACGAGGAGCAGACATGAAACACATAGTAACATTATCAACTGACATTGAAACTGAGGAAACAAACAACTTAAATAGGAGAGGCAGGGGGTGTAGCAAATTAACAAGACAGGTGAACCAAATCAAAGTTAATAGGGACAAACCAATAAACACAGAAGTACAGGGGGAGACAAAAGGGAAAAACCAACTGAAGGCCATGTGAGGGGTGAAAACACTGGGAGAACAGAACAAAACAGAGACATAATCCTGACAATGAGTGTTGGACCTTTCCAATTATGTTTTACCACTGTACTAATACTAATTCTGTGAGAACAGTAATGACAGAATTTCACAAGTGTACATCAAAAAACTATATCATAGGAGCAATTCTGACCTTTGGTTACAATGTGCACAAGAAGTCTTTAAAAAGGCAACAAATGACTAAGACATCTCGTCCACCTAAAGTCTGGGGTTCCCCTACTCATCTCATAAAAACTTGTGGACTTGGATCTGTACCTGCAGGTAACAGACTACCCTGGTCTGCTTCTCAAACATTAAACCTAACACTGCTTGATCAGGATGCATTAAAGAATGATAGCAATCCCAGTAGCTTTGTTGGAGACTATGAAGTTAATTAAATAAAAGGAGTAAATAAATGAGGTCAAGAGTCAAAGCTGAAATTGATTAATTGGCAGCTAAACTTTTCCTGAGTGGGGTAGACCGTATAAATTCATGCCAATGCAAGAGAAATGTATGCACAAAAACATCATTAAACAAACACAAATGGTGTTGATAATGCAAAAACACAATAGTAAACACTCAACTGTCAGTTAAACTTAGTTCATCATTGACTCAGTGTTGTCATCCAGCTTGCTTCAAATAGTATCTGTACAATCAAGCTGACAATATCGCTGGAAATTAAGAAAGCCAGCCTCAACACTGGCAAGAAACCAAAACTCCATCGGTAACAAATTAAGGGCCCACAAAAAAAAAAAACAAAAAAAAAAACTGGTACACAACAGGCTCAGTCAGGGGTATATTTTACCTTTGGCCACACAAAACCAGCAGTTTCATTCCAGGCTGCAACTAAGTCAGATTTAGCAGAGTCTGCTTCCAGTTTTCTGTTGGCAATGACAGATCTCCAGCAAAGAACTCTTCACTTATAGACTGTCTCTGAGCCTCATCTAGTTGTCATGGTCTCCGCTGACATTCAGGGCTCCAGGGGTCATCTCTGGTGCTGATCCACCCTCTGGACTGGATCCGGGTGCCTGCAGTGACCATCTGGTCTGGATACAGACTGGATCAGGGTGATTACGGTGACCTCGGAATAAGAAAGAAACAGACTATTAGCGTAGAAGCCATTCTTCTTAAGATATAACCAGTACGTTGGAAGTTATGGGAAATGTTACTGGTTACAGTTGACATAATTAATCAAGCCTAACAACACTTTACTCATTTACCCTTACTTGAGCAAAAGTTAGTTTAATGCAGTAATAGAGCAGTTTTTCAGTAAAAGTATTTTAAACTTATTTTTACCCAAAATGAGGCAATGACAGCATCATGGAGCATTAAACACTTGTGAAGTTCGTTTCACAAGTGAGACACCTATTGAAAGGACCTAACAGACTACATACTCAATGGACTGTTACACGTCTTCTTTCTCAAGTTTACATTCACTTAAAACCTAACCAACTGAGTTTACGAGGATATCTCCACACAAGTCTAGACTTTAAACCTTTCAAACACAAACAAATTTGAAACCATTAAAATCTCAGAGGAGGGACATAACTGTGATGGCACCTTTTCTAGTACATCATCAAAAGGACATAGAAGAAAAAGACAGATTCAAGAGAAAAAGGTAGATTCAAGTGCTGGTGAACCATGATAAATCAAAACAGCACAAGGACATATATTACACAGGTTAAATAAAATTTAGGGGCTTCCGGTAACGCGCGAACACTGATGGCGGCGTGAGAGAACTGCTCTCCCAATAAATACTCCTAAAAGCCCCTAATTATTCAAATATCGAACACATTTTTAGAACATTGCAATGGAAGACGGGGCAGGGATGGAAACAAGGGCAAGACAAAAAAAAAATCCCCGGTCGTCAAAATATGACAGAAGCTAGAGAGGAAACGGGCGAAACAGAGCTAAACGCTAGTCAACATGCTAACGCTGTGGGGGAAATTGGCTTGGAGAAAATACTCGAAGAGCTGAGAGAATTCAGAAAGGAAAACAATGAAAAACTAGCGGACATCAAGGAAGACTTGAATAACACGAATAAGAGAATAGAAGAAGCCGAGGATCGCATCACGGAAGCAGAGGAACAAATACAACAGACGGGAGAGGTGCTAATTGAACTGCTAAAACTTCAGACTCAGCTAGAAAGCAAGCTGACCGATCAAGAGGGCAGATCCAGACGGGACAACATCCGAATATATGGAGTACCTGAGAACAGCGAAAACGGCTCATCAACAATTGCGTTCATTGAAAAATTACTGAAGAATGCCCTGGATCTTGATCCATCGTCAGAGCTCCATATCCAGAGGGCTCATAGAGCTCTGGCGCCAAAGCCAACGGATAGTGTGAGACCGCGCTCCATCGTTGTGAAATTCTTGAGCTTCAAAACGAAGGAAGACATTCTGGGGAAGGTGTGGAGAAAAGGAGGCCTGACGTGGAACAACGCCTGGATCACCTGTGACCACGATTACCCCCCTGATGTTTTAAAAAAACGTAAAGAATACGCGCAGGCGAAAAGAGTGTTAAAGGAAAAAAAAGATCAGGTTCCAGACACCATACCCTGCGAAACTCCGTGTATTTTACGAAGGAGAAACGGTGATTTACAACTCTGCAGAAGAGGCGACAAAAGATATGAAAACACGGGGCATACAGGTGGACGTCATCCGGCCACAGCAGACGCTGCTCGAACGCCTCCAGCGCCGAACTTGGACAACGAAAAGAGGACGAGGCAGCCCAGGGGAAATTACTTCAGCACCGGGTTATGTGGAGCGATTGAAAAGTTTCAGATGAAAATGAACGATAGCTGTGATGCATCCTCGGAACTTCCCTAATGTTACGCTGTCTGCTTATCCCGGAGAACATGAAAGGACAAAAATGAAACTGTGTTATAACCGGTCCGGTTGTAATTTTCTTCTTTTCTGTAAGTACAGTCATGCGCGTAAACCTGGGAAGGTTTTTTCTTTTTCTTTTTTCCTGATATGGTAAAAATGGTAGCCCTTGTAAGTCTTTGTTTATTCTAGTTTTAATACTGGGAGATTTTTCCTTTTTACTTGAACGTTATTTACCAAACTGTTTCGTCAGTAAGGGCCCTCACTCCAAACTACAGGTTTGAGGTTTTTCCCTTAGAGCCAAATTACCATGCAGGCTCGAAAAAGGTCCATAGAAGGTGGATCTCATCTGTGGAAGTCACACGGTGTTAAAAAACGTTTTTCGTTCATTTTCTTGTTTAAGGCATTTGTAAATAGTTTGATGTTTAGCTGTTTTGTTAAACTACAGGGGAAATGTAAGCACAGTTTCGTTATGATTTGCTTAAGTGTTAATATAAACTTTATAGTACATGGTTGGCTCAGACTACACCTTTAAATTAGTTACATATAATATAAATGGAGTCCATAATCCCATTAAGAGAACTAAGATTTTGTCAAAACTAAAAAAAGATAAGGTTCAAGTGGCATTTCTACAAGAGACCCACTTGAATCAGACCGAACACTCTAAATTGGCACGGAATGGATTTAAATATGCATTTTCTTCATCACATGTTTCTGGCAGGAGGAGGGGAGTTGCTATTTTAATATCAAATAAGCTTGGGTATGACCATCGGACCGAAATTAGAGACAAAGAAGGTTGTTATATTTTAATTAAAGGACAAATTGAAGGTTCTCCAGTTACATTCATAAATGTCTATGTTCCTCCAGGTAGCAAATTTAAATTCTATCAAAAAATCTTTAATATCATCTCAACTGAGGCACAAGGAACATTAATTTGTGGGGGAGATTTTAATACAATCCTCAATTCAAAAATAGACACTTCTAAAGTGACAGAGAAATATGTAACTCCTATGGCAAGAAAACTTAAAGCTTTATTAAGAAATCTAGGACTGATAGACCTGTGGAGAGATTTTTTCCCTAAAGGACGCGATTATACCCATTACTCACACCCACATTCAAAATACTCAAGAATAGACTATTTATTTATATTTAATAAAGATCGACATAAGATAATTAAATGCAACATAGGAACAATGGACCTATCTGACCATGCACCTGTATATGCTTCAGTGTGTTTAAATAGAATACATATTAATACAATATGGAGACTGAATTCTAGCATTTTAAATAATGAGCAGTTTGTAGTACGTATGAGGACTGAAGTTAAACAATATTTGGAGGAGAATGACAATGGAGAAGTTTGCCCTACTGTACTATGGGATGCTTGTAAAGCTGTCTTGAGAGGAAAAATAATTGCAGAAACCGCATTAGCTAAAAAACTAAGACAGGAGAAATTCATGAAATTACAAACAAAGTTAAAGGAGTTGGAAATGAAACATAAAAACATACAAGTTCATAGACCTGGCCTTATGCAAGAAATTGCAAAAATAAAAGAAGAAATTAATGAGCTACATAATGTGGAAATAGACAAGAATCTCACATTTTTAAAACAACGCTACTATGAAGCTGGAAGTAGGTCAATAAAACTCCTGTCATACAGGCTTCGAAAACAACAAGTTGATAACACAATCTACAAAATCAGAGATCCCAAAACTAAAAAAAACTCTTCACAGATTGTCAGAAATCCATGAACAGTTTGAAAAATTTTATAAGAAACTATATACAGAAAATTCATCTGGATCAGAAAATGTTGTTAAGGCATTCATAAGTTCTTTAAAATTACCTAGATTAACAGAGGACCAAAACGAAAATTTAATAAAAGATATAACCTCACAAGAACTGCTAAAAGAGATATCTAGATTAAAATCAAACAAATCACCAGGTGCAGACGGGTTTACGGGGGAATGGTATAAAAAATTTAAGGAGCAACTTGTCCCTATCCTCCTTCTTGCCTGTAATACTTGGATAAAAGGACTTGGACTCCTGCGTCGATCGCGGTATATTCACAGAAGTTGCAGTCGGAAGTTTGTCTATCACCAGACGGACCGCTCTGCTTCTGCCATTCCATCTATCAAAATGTCTTCAAAGACTTCAAAATGAAAACGGGACCTGTACGGGAAATAGCGCGAGATCGCTTTACACTGAGCAGGATACAAACTGTGGAGTGGATTTCAGTATACTACGGCCTCTGAAGAGATTTGTTAATCCATCAATGGTTAAAATTGAACTGTTTAATGCACAATCTCTTACGAACAAGTCAGCCTTTATACAAGAACATATGGAAAAGGACTTGGACTTTATGTGCTTAACAGAAACATGGCATCAACCTGAGGTTTACTCAGCATTAAATGAAGTCTGTCCCCCTGGCTACAGTTACTTGGAGAAAGCCCGTACTACTGGTCGTGGTGGTGGCTTAGCTGTAATATATCGACAGCAAGTAGAGCTGAGTCTACTTCCTTTACCAACACTGTCTTCATTTGAGTGTCTTGCATTTAAATGTAAACCTCCTCTCTCACTGACAATACTTCTTATCTACCGGCCCCCCAAATTTAACTCAAAAATTTTCTCAGAGATTAATGACTTTCTCACGACACTTTGCTCTACTACTGGTAATATTTTAATACTTGGAGATTTTAATATTCATATAGATACTCCCTCATGCAAATTTGCAGCTGAGTTTCTGCAAGTATTGGAATGCCTTGATCTCCAGCAACATGTTGATGTTCCCACACATTCTAGGGGTCACACACTGGATTTGGTCATTTCAAATGCTTTTGACATTAGTAACCTTCTGGTGTATGACCTCGGTGTGTCCGATCATAAGGCTATTTCAATCGAACTGCCTATTCCCTGTTCCCCAATTAGAGAAAAGCGTCAAATCTGTTTTAGAAATTTGAAAAAGATAAATGCTGACTCCTTAGCAAATGATCTTGAGCATCTATCCTCTGCTAAATTTCATTCTGTTACAGAGTCAGTTGAATTTTATAATACATCCTTGAGCAGTCTTTTAGATTACCATGCCCCACTTAGAACTAGAACGGTTACCTTTCCGCGTTCTGCCCCATGGTTTACCTGTGAGCTGCGAAAGGAAAAGGTAGCTGGACGTGTTCTTGAGCGTCGTTTTAAAAGCACAGGACTCTTTGTTCACAGAGAGGCTTACAGAGAACATCAGAGGGCCTATGCAAAATCCTTAAGAGACGCAAGGTCACAATTCTACTCTGGTATTATTAATAATAACCCTGGAAACTCAAAACTGTTATTTTCTACTATTAATAATCTCCTTAAACCACAAGCTCACCCTCACATGGAGGCTTCTAAGGAAAACTGTAATAATTTTATTAATTTCTTTAGAACAAAAGTAGACACTATTCGTTCTAATATGTCCAGCTCCTGTGCTCTACCGAATTTGAGTGAAGGTTTACATTTTGAGACACCTCTACCTCTTTCCACTTTCTCTGATACCTCACAGCCAGAGATTGAGGATATAATCAAAAAGATGAAACCATCAACTTGTGCCTTGGACCCTCTGCCTACAACCATGGTGAAATCCAACATCTGTGCTATAAGTCCT
This sequence comes from Garra rufa, assembly GCF_049309525.1. NCBI lineage: Eukaryota > Metazoa > Chordata > Actinopteri > Cypriniformes > Cyprinidae > Garra > Garra rufa. The sequence continues at coordinate 2,113,214 of NC_133378.1, read as the reverse complement.
TTGATTGGCAAGATTGTAAATCACTCTCTCCAGTCTGGGCATGTTCCAACTGATTTGAAAAGTGCTGTCATCAGACCACACCTCAAAAAAACATGCCTAGATCCAGAAGTCATCGAAAAACTACAGGCCCATCTCAAATCTCCCATTCCTTTCCAAAGTGTTGGAAAAGGTAGTTTCTGCACAACTTCAGATCCACTTAAAACAAAACAATTTGTTTGAGAAATTCCAGTCCGGCTTTCGCTCCGGCCATAGCACAGAAACAGCTCTGGTGAGGGTCACAAATGACCTGCGGATGACGGCAGATGCTGGCTCTCCATCTCTTCTCATCCTTTTGGATTTGACTGCAGCATTTGACACTGTGGACCACAACATCCTCCTGCATCGCTTACGTCACACCGTCTGTTTGTCTGGTTCTGTTTATAACTGGTTTTTATCTTATCTAACTGGGAGAAAGGAATATGTCGCCCTGGGAGAGTTTAAATCCTTAACACACAATGTTACCTGTGGTGTTCCTCAAGGTTCAGTGCTTGGTCCCATTCTCTTCATACTATACATGCTCCCTCTCGGCCACATCATAAATCGATATGGAATATCATTTCACTGCTATGCTGATGACACTCAGCTTTACATCAAGATAAACTCAGACAATCCTGCTGCTCTGTCTTCCTCTATCTTAACTACATGTCTTGAGGAGGTAGAGAACTGGATGAGACAGAATTTCCTTCAGTTGAACAGCTCTAAGACTGAAGTCATTCTAGTGGGCACTCCACACCAAGTTAAGACATCTGTTATTTCCAGCATTACTTTTTCTGGTCAAACCATTCCACTCTCAACATCAGCCATAAATTTAGGCATTAAAATGGACTCTCATCTAACATTTGAAGCTCATGTAAATCAACTTTGCAAGACTTCTTATTTCCATCTTAAGAACATTGCAAGACTTCGTCCTATGCTCACTCTGGCAGATGCGGAAAAGCTTGTTCATGCTTTTGTCTCCTCCAGACTGGACTATTGTAATGCTCTATTCATCGGGTTACCCAGCAAGAGCCTGCAGAGACTGCAGTATATCCAGAACAGTGCTGCCAGGATTTTGATGAGAGTTCGCAAATATGACCACATTACACCCATCCTTAAAACACTACACTGGCTTCCTGTATCATCCAGGATTGTTTATAAGGTCATTCTTATTACCCATCAGTGTGTCCATGGAAATGCTCCATCTTACCTCAAGGAACTTCTTACTCCACAAACTACGGAACGTAGACTTCGATCTGCTTCAACTTACCTTTTAAAAATACCCAGGACTAAGCTGCATACTATGGGGGATCGGGCCTTCTGCTCAGCTGCTCCACGTTTGTGGAATGCACTTCCTGAACATTTACAGACTCCACAACCACTGGATGTTTTTAAACGTGGGCTAAAAACCTATCTTTTTCGAAAAGCTTTTAAATGATTTTATTGTATCTTATTTCTGTTGATTTTTAAATTGTAGCACTTTGGGATTCTGTGTGAATATAAAGTGCGTTATAAATAAAATGTATTATTATTATTACTGCACTTCATGGCAAGGGAATCCCTATCTCATGGAATGAGGCGATCATCTCCCCTATTCCAAAGGAAGGAAAAGACAAATTAGACTGTGGCTCATATAGGCCCATTTCAGTCTTGAATGTTGACTATAAATTATATACAGCAATTTTGACTAGGAGAATAGAAGGACTACTTCCAGAGTTAATTCATAATGATCAGACAGGGTTCATTATACAGAGACAAACACAAGATAATGTCAGACGCACACTGCACATATTAAAACATATAGAGGAGAGTAACATACAAGCAATGATAGTAAGTCTTGATGCTGAAAAAGCCTTTGATTCGGTCAGATGGTCATATCTATACATAGTTTTAGAGCATTTTGGCTTTCATACAAATATTCTCAAAGCCATAAAGTTATTATATTCCAGACCACAAGCTAGAATTAAAGTGAATGGTAGTTTGTCAAATTTTTGTAATCTGGAAAGAGGCACAAGACAAGGGTGCCCTCTTTCCCCCTTCTCTTCTCATTATACATTGAACCCCTTAGTCAGTGGATACGCCAGAATCATGATATTAGGGGAATAAAGATGGGTGAAGAAGAACATAAAATAGCATTATTTGCAGATGACGTTTTAATATATTTAAGAGATCCTGAGATTTCATTTGTAACCCTTATGTCAGCTTTAGATACATTTGGTTCTTTATCAGGATACAAAGTAAATGTGCAAAAAACACAGGTCATGTGTTACAACTTTACCCCCCCAGAAGAAACAAGAGTAAAGTACAAGATTAATTATAATACAGAGGTAATAAAATATTTGGGAATATATCTACCAAAGGATACTAGAAATTTGTCAGATGTAAATTATAGAATCTTAAATACTAAGCTACGAGCAGACATTCAAAGATGGAATGTCATCCCTTTCCTGAATTTAGGGGATAGAGTGGATATTATCAAAATAAATATGTTTCCAAGGCTTTTATACTTATTTCAGACACTTCCCCTGAAGGTTCCCGAAGAACAATTTAAAGATTGGGACAAATGGATAATAAGGTTTATCTGGCAAGGTAAAAAATCCAGAATTCGATATAGAACACTCCAGTTACCAAAAGAAAGGGGAGGCTTAGCTCTCCCATCCCTTAAAGACTATTTTATAGCTGCCCAATTAAGACCCATAGTTTGCTGGTGCAACCCAGACTATAACGCTAGATGGAAACAGATTGACTTCTCTTTTTTTTCTGAAATACCGATTCAAGCTGTAATTGCAGATTATAATTTATTGAGAAAATATATAGATAAAGAATACCCATGGATAACTACTATCTTAGAAATATGGGCCACAGTAATTAAAAAATATGATTTGAAAGATGCTCTAAAGATAATAAGGTGGTGTGCATACGATACAGATTTCACTCCAAATATTCTAGATGAATCTTTTAAGAACTGGAGTAAGAAAGGTATTACATCATATTATTCTATTACAAACAATAATACTTTCTTAACTTTCCAAGAATTTAAGAATCAGTTTAAGTTAGATAATCATGACTTGTTTAGATACTTTCAAATAAGACACTATTTTAATTCAAAAGTGAACAAGAGCGGGGAGTGGGCACAAAATGATGTAGTGAAGATATTCCTGTCGGCATATAGGGCTAGTACTATTAGTAAAGTAATCTCCAAATTTTATCATTGTTTTCAAGATTACAGATTAGATTCAACCTCTTATGTCCGAATTAAATGGGAGAATGAAGGAAAAGTTACTATAACAGAAGAGGATTGGTTAAAAACATGTAAATCCCAATGGGAAACTACAGGCTCACACCAGTGGAGGTTATTTGCCTGGAAAAATGTAATTAGATTTTTTATATCTCCGGCTCAAAAGTGCCATAGTGAAAAAGGAACTGGATGCTGGAGACACTGTAATACAGAAGTAGCAAACCATCATCATATATTTTGGGCATGTCCAGTTATACAGCCATTTTGGAAAGATATCCACCGGACACTGGAGGCCATATTCAAGATCAATATTCAATTTCAGTTTCATGTGTTATATTTGGGTATTCTGGATTTACATGAAACAAACTTTACTTATCTATGGAAAATATTCCTTGTTGCAGCTAAAAAAGCTATTACTCGTAAATGGCTTCAACTTAATCCTCCCACTCTCGAAGAATGGAAAGCAATTGTAATTGAAATATGTAAAATGGAAACCCTTACTTTTTCTTTAAAATTAAAAAAGCAAAAAGGGGCTTTTTTATGGAGTATATGGAAAGACTTTTTGGACTCTGAGAATTTGCAAGGTTAAAATAGTAAAGGTAAATTCAATGTAACGATGCAAGGTCACCATTACACTGTGTCTTACGCGGTTGTTATGTTTAATTAATTTATTTATTTCCCCTTGTTGTTCCTTTTGTTTTTGTTTTTTGTTCTTTTTTTCTCTTTATTATCCAGGTTCTGTAAAATGTATCCTGAAATGTATAGGAAGTCAGCTCAACGGATTGTAACTCTTTTCTAGTTTTTTTTTTAAATTTTGTATTGTATATTTTGACTCCCTTGACATAAATAAAATATAAATAAATAAATAAATAAATAAAATTTAGTAAAAAAAACTAAAAAGCATGAGACCATAACAATTGACAAAGTCATGAAGACCCCAAAAAATGAAGTGCACACAAAATTCAGAAATAAAATGATAATAATAATATTATACTTACCTACAGCGTTGCGTTAGTAGACTCGGCCTTCAATGGAGTCAGGTCTCTAAACCACCACAAAAAAAAAAAAAAAAATTATATATTAATAATAATAATAATATCATCTACCAGCCTGGCACTGAATATCACCAAGACCAAAGAAATCATTCTGGACTTCCGGCGGATCAGAGCCGCCCCTGCCCCCCTGTACATCAACGGCGAACGTGTGGAGCGAGTGGAGTCCTTCAAATTTCTTGGGGTCCACATCTCTGCAGACCTCTCCTGGTCAGTTAACACCTCAGCTCTAGTTAAAAAGTCCCAGCAGCGGTTATACTTCCTGAGGGTGCTCAGGAAGCAACAACTACACACAAGTCTGCTGGTGAATTTCTATCGTGCCACCATCGAAAGCTTGCTGACCTACGCTGTGTCAGTGTGGTACTCTAGCTGCACAGAAGCTGACAGGAAGAGACTGCAGAGGGTGACCAATACTGCACAAAAAATCATCGGCTGCCCTCTGCCCACTATTACCTCCATTTATAACGCCCGCTGTCTCAGCAGGGCCAGGAACATTTTAAAGGACAATACTCACCCCGGTTTTCAGCTCTTTAACTTGCTGCCCTCTGGCAGGCGTTATAGGTCTATACATGCCAGAACAAATAGACTCAGGGACAGTTTCTTCCCCAAAGCTGTTTCCATGTTGAACTCGGATTTGCACTGAAAACTGTTATATTACTATCACATTGCACTTACATTATACCTCCATTTTTGCACTATTTATACTACCTCTACCATACTGTATGCTGCTCGCCATTTTGGATCATAGTATGTCTAATCTGTTTTATTGTACGTCTGTGGATGTCTGTTGTAGTTGTAGTTCTTTAGTACAGTACTTATACATTGCGCTATGTGCACTTTTAAGGAGCTGCTCTAAATCTCATTGTACTATGTATAATGACAATAAAGGCTTTCTATTCTATTCTATTCTATTCTACAGCGTTACGTTGCTAGACCCTGCCTTAAAAAAGGAGTCAAGTCTCTGTACCACCACCACAAAAAAAAAAAAAAAAAAAAAAAAATATAATAATAATAATAATAATAATAATAATAATAATAATAATAATAATAATAATAATAATAATAATAATAATAAACTTACCTACAGCATTGCGTTGGTAGACTCGGCCTTCAATGGAGTCAGGTCTCTGAACCACCACCACACTTCTCTCAGTAAATGGTCCCTTGAAACTAGCATTAGTTGGTCAAAGGCTACACTAAAAACAGCTGCATTCTCCATCATTATGCTGACGGGAAACACTACTCAACCGAGTAAAGCGCCCAGAATTCACATATTAAAACCAGGAATAATGGATTACTACAATTAAGTCTACTAATGAAATGTTCTTCAGATTTCCAAAGGACAAATAGGAATAAGGCTACAAAAGAGTTAAGCATTTACCTGAATGAGCCTCATGCTGAAGTGAAACAAGTAGACTGCCATCAAGGTACAGGATAACAGCACATTTAGCTCTTCCACCATGTCCAGCTGACCTAAGGACAAAATAGCACATGCAACGTTAAGATTAATATTCATTGCACATTTAAAAAAAAAAAAAAAAAAAAAACTGCATACTTATTTTTCTAGGTATTAAACACAAGCAAATGACATCAGCTTTGGGACTATGGAGCTACCAGACAACCTGTAAACCCAAAGAGACGTGGGTGATGCAGTCCTAATAAGAAGCGATGCCTGTGACAAGAATGTTCTCAAAAACCAGAAACAAATACTACAAAGCGCAAGCTGTAACTGGTTTCTGGGGGTGAGGAGCCAGAGGGAAACACAGGGAAGCCAGGAGTAATAAAAAAAAAAAAAAGATTTAATTAAACAAAACAGGAATCCAGGGAACAGCAACCACAACGTCACATAGTAGACAGGACAATGAAATGACTATCGCTGCGTCCCAATTCGCCTACTTATACTACGCCCTAAAAGTATGTACTCTTTTTGTGAAGAAAAAGTACATACTTTTGAGTATGTAGCAGAATAGTAGGCAAGCTTTGGGACATACTACTTCGTCGTAACTGTGTCTGTAACGGACGCTCTGTTGCTTAGTTACCTTAATCCTGTCACTGTTTAAACTGCCCTGTCAATCATCACAGTTAACATTATCTACATTTCGTTTAATTTAATTTCCTACCGTATTAGAGAGAAATTAAGAGGCACGTTCTTTCAGGAGTCTTTCACACCGATAACTCTGCTACTGTTTGCATAATTATGCATTTAAACGTTAATGACCAAACATACCATTATAAAAGTTCATAATGTTGCTGCACATGAAATATAACGAGGATAACATTTAAAAAAAATAGTTTTTTATTAGGTTACACACTGATTATTTATCACTCAAACCCCTTTCTCTACCTGTCCATTGGTCGCGCATATCCTCCATGTTTGTAGTTTAACACTTTTTATGCGTGTTTGTAGTTCTAATCGAATCCTCGTTCACCGCGCAATGTGTTGTGGGCAATATTAGCCGTTAAAGTGCGCATTGATCCGCACTTCGAATTCCGAAGTTAAGTAGTAGACCATCCGGGAATCTTTGGAATACTTTTTTAAACATACTACGATTTGGGACATACTAATTCTATTTTCGAATACTATTTAGGACGGATAGTATGCGAATTGGGACGCAGCATATATAAAGAGTGGCGTAAGGGAGTGGCAAGGAACAAGGACAGGTGTAGACAATCAAGGTAACAAGGGGGAAGTACGAATATGGGCAAAAGGGGCAACCAATACAAACTGAACAATAGGGGGAGACACAGGGAGAAACCAAACCATTGAAACAACAGGGGGGGAATTGATTTGTACAAACTTTCAAAACAAGTTCAACAAAAGAAACAAATCATTACTCCAGTAACTCACCATTTCATAGCTTAATTTATCCAATTAAACATTCAAACACATAGGCCAATTAATACACTGTAAAAAGAAAAAAAAAATACATTAAAAATGTAAATCTCTTCACAAGTTAATGTGTAGTATAATTAACGGAATAATTGCGTGGAAAAAACAAATTAACAATTGAAAATTGCCATTAATCATTTAAACAAAAACACTGTTGTTTTTACAGAAAAAAAAAATCTGGCAGCTGTGGTTGCCAGAATAATTCTGTAAAAAATACATTTTAAAATGTACACAACTTTACAGTATAAAACGGTAAATATTATTGTAAAATGTTTGTGATCACAAAACAGTACTTTTTTTAAAATAGCAAAACCAAGCTTTTATTAAACTAATTTTAATATTATCAGTAGTCATTGCTTATTGTTTCTGTCATGAGATCAAACATTCATCTTACTTTCATATAAACTGTACCACCATATAAACTGACCCGAAATGTGAAAAATATAACCCAGTGTACACAGAATAGGCTTTGAAATACGGAAAAGCTAAAGCTAGGTATGCATTAAGAGATACTGCACTGAAAGACTTAAAAATCCAATAATAATTTGCCCTTCAAAGCATTCATTGACCTTAAATGAACAAAAAAAATCTGTCAGTTCTCAACAGAACTTTGTAAAGTGTACTTTCTTTACAAACAATACAATAAAGAGCATGTAACAGATTAATGATTATTTTACTGGAAATCAAAAAGGAAAGATGGAGGGACTAATCTCTTAAAATTGTTCAAGAACAAATAAGAGTTGTTTTATGAATAATAGTAACATTAACAGTCTTTAAGGATTACTGCATTTCTTTGGAATATCAGTATAACAAATGTACATGAGATACAAGTATGTGAATCATAAAATACTACAGCCATAGCAACTATAACATCTGTATACACTGTAACTTAACTTATACTGAGCATAGCAGCTGAAACAAACCTTCAAACTGAGAGTATGCCACAACATTCATTAATTATCAGAAATCTTACTGACTTCACTTCATGTTTCCCAGTTCATGTTTAGACATCACGCCACTCGTGATCTGAAAGGTCCTGAATCAAGGTAAGGACTAAAAGCAAAAACTTTTTAATTTTTTTTTAATTCAAGCTATTAATAATTACTTTGTCATTATTTTGATCAAAATAATGACAAATACATTTTTAATTATAGACAAGTACACGGTGAATCCATCTCACAAAAATTAGTATTTTTTCTTATCCTGAATCCAAACAGTGAGCATGCAAATAAGCATTTATATGGGGATTACTTTAGATCGGTTGCTTTACTTCTGCTGTAACCTAGTACCGGAGTGATTCATCAGATTAACAGAAAGTAGCAGCCCGACCTACAGTGTTCTTTCACAAGAACTTATTTATTAATCAGTAGAGCTCCAATATACATTATATATTTACATGTATATCCGTATGTGTGTCTTAATATATACAGTACATACTCATACAGTTGTGGTCACAAGTTTACTTACCCCTTGAAGAATATGCTAAATGTTGTTCATTTTAACAAAATAAAGAGGGATCATAAAACTGTTTTTAATTTAGTACTATCCTGAAAAAACTATGTCATATAACATGTTTACATTTACTTCAAAAGACAAAATAACTTAATATAAAATGACCCCATTCAAAAGTTGACATACCCTTGAATCTTAATACTGTGCGTCATTTCCTAGATGATCCAAGACTGTTTTTCTCTTTAGTGATAGTTGTTCATGAGTCCCTTGTTTGTCCTGAGCAGTAAATCTCCTTTCTGTTCTTCCTCCAGTTCGTGCACATTATTTGGTTTTTCTAGCATCTTCTGCATATTTGAACAATTTCCTAAAGTGATTTCCCTCAGTGCGAAAAGTTGGATCTCAAAATCTTACATTCACTTTGGGAAAGGCTTCAAATATGCAGATGCTGCTGGAAAACCAAAGAATGTGCAGGAGCTGGACGATTTTTCTGAATAACAGCAGGCAGCTGAACAACAATCACAAAACATAAAAACAATCATTGATCATCCAGGAAACAACACACATGGGGTCATTTTAATAAAATCAGCTAATTTGCCTTTGTGGAGTATACATAAACAGCTGGGTAACACTTGAGAACAAGGTTCATTAGTATCATTTTTGCAAACTAACAAAATCACTTGGTTTTTTTAAGCCTTTAACATTTAACTCACACCGAGTCATTATTAATACGACAGCAAAAAACCCTCGGACACATACAGGTGCCTGTAAGTCTTTAAAGTTTAAAGTAAAGTACTTTTCTCTCACCAGCTTCAGTCTGTGATTTTGCAGATCGTCACACTTCTCCAGGCGCTAGCAGATTGGGCGCGCACTCACTGAACTTCAAGAAGGCAGCTCCTGCAAAAATCAGAAATCAGCTTCACTGGTTAGTGATTGGAGGATGCAAAGCTCATTCGAAATTCAAATGAAGACGTTAAATGACCCTGAGGTATTATGAATATTACTAAATTATGGAATTCTGTAAAAAAACAACCTTATTTTGTCAATGAATTTACAATTATCGTTCAAAAAAAAAAAAAAAAAGAACTGACGAATAGCTAGACTATGTAACAAATTACCCTTAACTTTATACTTAATTGTAATATTTACTGTACAATATGCAATAAACATTTTACACCCTAAATATAAAAATAACTTGATATTATTGATTATGATATTCTATTGTTTGGCCATGTTCAATGCTATAATTTTTAATGAACTGAATTGCATTGCTTTCTTATTACAGCTTCTTTTTCTATTAAAATCACTGTGGTGATGATTTTTAAAACATTTATACTGTATAATTAACAGTTTTGTTTGGTTCAGTATTTTACAATTGCATTTTTAATACTTACAAAATATTGCTGTAAATTTAACACTATTTCATTGTTTTTCTGTATACAAAATTTTGATGTCATGATTTTACAAAATTTAGCTGTTAATTTCATGGACATTTTTTACAGTGTATGCATAAAGCCTAGTGAATTGTGTTTGATTTTAAAATTATACAAACACCTTGTTAATCAAAACTCATGCATTCTAAAGAGCCGAAATAAACTCATAAAAGCTTTGTGTGGATGTTTATCTGAACATTACACCGGTTTCACACTGCACGCGTAAGCAGGGCGTAAGCAGCGCGTAAGCAGCGCGTTTTTTTTTTTTTTTTTTTGTTCTTTTTGTTTTTTGGCGCGCATGTTAACAGATGATATCATTCACACCGCGGCAGCGCGGAGCAGGAGCAGAGCAGAAGCTTCAATGCAGCGATCGTTTTGGCGCCGAGTCTATTTTTGCTGCGCCGCTTGCGCTGGATTAAAGACACAGTGCATCGTTCTTGATCAAATTTGACTTGATTCACACGAAAAATACCAAGTAATCCATAAAAACATGTATCATATGTATCACAATCACGGTTTAAAAGGCTCACCAGCAAAAATAATGTAATTTTTTTTGTAAATAATGTCAAACCAATCACGTAAGCAAAGTTTGTACTATTTTCTGCTTGTTTTGATAAATACAAGAGTAAATAAATATATACTACTGCCATTAAAATGTTAATATAAAACATTTTAAAATACAGAAATAAAATCATTTTTAAAAGTAAAGATTCTAAAGGTATTGAAGGAGATCCTATAATTATTTAATATAGATTTACAGTAGTACCAACAAATTATATTTTTATATGAGATGTCTTATAATGTTTTGAAATATAATGGTTTCATTATAAACGTGGTGATTATCTCAAAGTTGGACAACCAGCATAAAAAAATATGAAATATACAATATGAATCTAACCATGTCATGGCAACAAATGTAAAAGTCATCTATTACTGTATTATATCTTGTAAATTATTGTGTCTTTAGCCCCAACAGCAGGGGCAATTTGTACCCCAAATACCATACTTTTACATTTTCGTTATTGAAAATCTGTTGCTATAATTATCATAAACCTAACTGGTAATCATTAAGACGATCTTTGTCTAAAAATATATTCAATATTTTAGCGTTTCTCATTTGCTACTTAAATCTACAACATACAACCATATCAGAAATCAAAGCACATGACAGACAGTTGTTGGAGAACACCTGAAATGCGTGACTGAATGAACTCTACTCGTCTATATTAGAAGTACACAACCTGCGGTTCAGCTGCGCGCGACAAACGCTGCCAGTGTGAAAGCAAAATGGATGCGCGCCGCTTCTGCTCTGCTTACGAGTGCAGTGTGAAACCGGCGTTACTCACACATTTCCAATGAAGAACCTGAAATAGCAATTTACTATTAATCCTGAGATACACAGATCATTTGTGAATTAAAAAAAAAAAAAGTTCATTCAGAATGTGGCAGCATCGAGTCTTATCCGGGAAAATAAAACTACACAAACTACACTAGTGATAGCTTAAAGAAATGCAAGTAAATGTATAATTAAAACTTACAATGTGATAAAAATGAAGAGTTCCTCACCTTTCTCTTGATGCAGCTCTTAACATCTGGGTCTGAACTCCAATCTTCAGCAGACTAATCACTCTCCAACTTCCATCTCAGACTGAGAGTCCCATTCAAGTTCAGCTGCTGGGCATTTATGCTCATGGGCAAAACCACTGATAGGGATGCAAGCAACCAGGAAATTAAATTTAACAAATAAACAAACCTTAATTTTACAAGTTTTTGGGATGGGCTCTGATTTAAAAAGAAAAAGAAAAACTGACAACATATTTCATCATTGTAAAGCTGTTCAATTAAAAAACACACTCACAGAAAAAAACACTCACCCTCAGTCTCCACAACTGGTTTCTCCCACCTCCCATAATGCACCACAGCAAAAAAATAAATAAATACATAAATAAATAAACACAACCTATTGACACCTATTAAGGTAGGGAAGATTGTGTTACACTTTTAAGAAAGATACGACGTCCGTTCTTAGAGCAACACATTTATTTTCTGTTAGAAAAGATAGAAAAGAGAGGTTAAGCAAGGAGCGCATCTGTTCGTCTACCATGAAGCTCATCATGTACTGAATACTATTTCTTTGTTATTCTATACTGATGACTAGCGCAGAGCGTGGGCACCCCTTTGCTGACGAACCTGAGTTTAACAAGTCATTTTACTCTCAACAGAATACAACAATTAAACTGTCATTATTTTCAGATTGGACAAAATTCTAAATTTGAAGAGGGTGTTTTTTTTTTTTTTTTAGTCTCTAAGTTATTTAGGGCTACAATTGCATATTCCCTAAATGGCATTTGGCACATAAATTACTGCATGACATATGTTAAACAACACCATACATTCATCATTTGGCTGTTTTTATAACTCAGAGCAACATATGTTCATTTTTACTTTGTATCCTCTTTTATGGTTCACTCTGTTACTAACCATTGTTTGTGGTTTTGCTGTTGCTACGATTGTAACGGCAAATTATGCACTGATTAAAATGCTGAAACTGATTTTCATAATACCTGCTGTAAGTTTTATCAGCAAGATATATGTCAGTATATCCTAATGTGTGAATTCACAACTGTGTATTGCCTGTGTTGATGAATTAGAAAAGGTATCGGTATCATCTATGAATGAGTAGCTCTGTAGTCTGTTCATGTATTATGATTTGATATATTGTAAATTAATTTGAATTATTATACTTTGTTTTAATTACACTAGGATTTTTTTTAGCTCCCTCGTCTAACACACCTGATTCAACTCATCGGTTCAGTCATAGAGACGACAAGACCTGAATTTAGTGTCTAATTAGGGAGACATGAGAAATGTGCAGTGATGACGGGACTGAAAACTCCTGCGTGAGGGTGTTTTGTACAATATAGTATTTTTTAGTGCAAAAATTAAATATTAAATATTGTATTTGTACACTAGTAACACATACCGTAATCAAGCAAAAATGATTAAAATGTTATGTTCGTAGGAGTATTTGTCTGATTGATCTGTTCTGAGTCTGTCCGTTCATCTGTAGATGAATCGTCCAGCTGTGATTTCATCGACATCCAGATTCAAACTGTGACAGAGCTCCTGCTCCTTTCACGCTGCATATAAAGAGGCAAAATAACTTTATTTACAGTGAAGAACTGTCTGTGAGACCTAGTTCTACAGCAGTTCTAGAATGTAGATCATCCAGAATCACTGTGTTTTTGTAGCTTTATGACCAACTACACACATTTCTGTTACATTTCTGAATGCAATGGCGTTTTCTGTTTAATCACAACCTTTGTTCAGTTTTCACGTTCAGAGACTGAATTCAGTGATTTAAACAGGAGTTTCTGTGTGAGCGCTGAACTCTTATGACCACTGAATAAACTTTTACCCACAATATATGACAAATGACTTGAGAATTTTCATGATATCACTCTTGAATAAGTCATCAACAGGTTTTCTGAAGACATGTCATTACTTCATTTTGATAATGAAACATTTCATACAGTTATTTCTACTTGCCACAAACAGCACCGTAATTTTGTTTGTTTTGTGACTCACTTGACAATGCAGATCTGAATCAGACTCTTTATGATAGATGTGGAGCTCAATAAGCCTTCAGTGCAAAACTACAGCATCTATTAAAATACAACAAACGTTCAAGCTAAGCACAGGTTTCATTTTATTTTTGAACAATTACAAGTTGTTTATTATTATGCAAGTTGTAGATTATTCAACAGAGGAAACAACACAGGCACTCAGGAATGAAGGCAAAAGGTAATTTTCAGTAAAGGGCAGGTCAAACTGGACTTTCGTCTGAAACCTTTGAAAGACCTGAACCCTGACCCCTCATCTGCCGGCATTACGACTCGTTCTAAACGGATCAAACCCGTCATAAACCTGTGGGTGCTGTGCGCTGGAGCGTCAAGAGCTCAGGGAGAGCAGACGCGTCTGTAGAACAGAACGCTCTTGGAGGGATTGTGGCGTATGAAGAAGAGGAACGGGTGATCGGCGTGAAAGCGCTCTGGACGCATCAGGCAGCGCATCATCATGACCGCACCAGTGGCCGCAGCGGCTTCCGTCCCCTCCTCGTTCACCTCAACAAATGACTTGTGCACCACCTTAGACAGCACCAGATCGTTGTTCGGGGACAGGCCGGAGAAATCGGCTCTCTGCAAGTCAAACGCGTCCACCATTCCCAGGCTCATCAGGAGAGCTTTCATGTCGTACGTTTCCTCCAGTCTGAATCTGGGCAGAGCCACTTCCACTTCCACGAGATCCATCATGTCAGGTCGGGTCCACTCCACAAAGTTCTCGTAGGTCAGCGCGCTCTCCAGCTGGACAAGAGAGACGTGTTAAAGCCTGGCATCTGAGCAGAAGACTCGACGCAATAAAAACCACAGGTGTTTACTGTCTGAGTTAAGCCTTCTACACACTGTGTGATTTTAGCAATCCTAGAAGTAGAAATCCTGTGTGACATGGATCTAATAAACTTGGGTATGACATGCATGTAAACTATACCATGTTTAGTGACAGTGACAGAAAATGATCGTAGGCTATCTTTGGTCACAAGACCGTGACAACGGCCGTCTTTGAACCTCTCTCACTGTACGACATAAAACTGCAGATTAGGAGCCACGATCACAGAAATCGCCACAATTGTTTCACGATTCTAAGCTTTCATCTGGAACAGCCGAAAATCGTGCAGTGCGTGTTGGGCTTAAGACATCACACCAGACCCACTGACAAAACACCTGTGGTCTCACCTTCTCCAGGCCGGTGGTGTCGTCCTCCATGGCGTTGGGAAGCATGATCAACATACTGAGGTCTTTCCCAGCGTACGGCAGCTCCAGAATCTGACATTTCATAGCAGGAATGAAGGCCAGAGGAAACTTGGCCTTCTGGAACATCATCTGCACTGGCTTCGATTCATTCTGTCAACCATCAATGGAAACACATGACAGTCACGCTCACTCATATCACAAGACACCTGATGCAGAAATCATCAAGAACTAAACATTTCTTAAATTAAAGAAAAACATAAAACACTGGACGTATTGTCTGGCAGCTGAAAGAATCACTGCCTGCTGTCTGTTCTTCATCCAAGAAACGCATTTCAAAAGAGCACAATCAAAACCAACAGCATCTATAGTCTCCTTTTTATCAGGAATGAAATGCATGACAACTACAACTAAAACGAGACAAAAAGAACTGATTCTTCCCCTGCTAAGCACAACTCTGTTCTCTGGAATTGTCTGACCCATCTCAATACTACTGAGCATATGTCACACACACTGACATTTAATTATACTGATCTATTTTATATTTATTTTATTTTATTTTATTGAGGCATTTGGGAACTGCTGCCTACTTATTTCCAATATTTCTAAGTTCAATATCAGCCATTACCAAGTCAACTGTTTTACAAGGCATTTGTTCATTTAAATACTGTGCATCTCACAGACAAAGGCCACAAACTGAAGAAGTGAACTGAAGTGCAAACTTACCGGTCCAGTACAAAGCTCTTGTGAAATCTCACCTTGTTGATCTTGAACGGCATCTCTCTGGTGTGTTCCTCTCCAAACTTCCTCTCCCAGTTCCCCTTGAAGTAGATGGCGTTCACCAGGACCAGTCTGGTCAGCGAATCCACGTCTCCCTCGGCCAGGAGATCCTTGATCTTCTCTGTGATTATAAATGAACATTCAAACCGACACAGCAGGAATGCAAAGTTTATTATTACTGATACAGCACATAATCAGTCGATAAAGTCGTGGCACATTAAAGGGATAGTTCACCCAAAAATGAAAATTTGATGTTTATCTGCTAACCCCCAATGCATCCAAGATGTAGGTGACTTTGTTTCCTCAGAAAAACACAAACGATGATTTTTAATGAAAACCGGTGCAGTCTGCCAGCCTTATCATGGACGTGGATGGGCACCAAACCTTTAAAAGTAAACAAAAACATGCACAGACAAATCCAAATTACACACTGCGACTCGTGACGATACATTGATGTCCTAAGACACGAAACGATCGGTTTTTGCGAGAAACTGAACAGTATTTATATCATTTTTTACCTTTGATACACAGCCACGTCCATCTCTCCTGAGCACAAGTTTGGCATCAGTCACGTCACATGAGCACGCGCTTCTGGCGTAGTATACGCAAACGCCGGAAGCGATCTGTCGCATGAATACGACACTCATTGTTTCCACAGTCGAGTCAAGTCAAGTCACCTTTATTTATATAGCGCTTGTAACAATACAGATTGTGTCAAAGCAACTGCACAGTATTTAAACAGAACAATAGTGTGTAAGTAACGCATTATTGAAGATAATAAATTTTAGTTAAAGGCAGTTCATCAATGAATTCAGTGATATCATCGTCAGTTCAGTTCAAATAGTATACGATATCGCTGGAAAATGTCCCCAACTAAGCAAGCCAGAGGCGACAGCGGCAAGGAACCAAAACTCCACAGGTGACAGAAATGGAGAAAAAAAACCTTGGGAGAAACCAGGCTCAGTCGGGGGACCAGTTCTCCTCTGGCCAGACGGAACCAGCAGTTTGTACTAATGTCCAATTGTAGGGAACTCACCAGGTTCCTGTGGTGTAGCGCCGATGGCTATCTAGGTTGGCGAGGTCTTCATTGATGATCGGTCTCTGGAGCTCATCTGGTTGACATCCATGGCTATTGAAGTCATCTCCAGGTGGTGATCCATGATCTAAGCTGGGTGCGGACTGGATCCGGGGGACTGCAGTGACCATCTGATCCGGATACAGGCTGGGTCTGGTGGCTACGGTGACCTCGGAATGAAACAGACTAATATTAGCGTAGATGCCATTCTTTTTACGATGCAACGAGTGCATCAGATGTAATGTGAGGTGTTTTCGGTTCCGGTTGACCTAATTAATGCAGCCTAACAATCCTTTAACGGATTTGAATTATAGGAATGTGTTAATGTTTTATGTGTAAGCCAGGTTAAACAGATGTGTCTTTAATCTAGATTTAAACTGACAGAGTGTGTCTGCCTTCCGAACAGTGTTTGGTAGATTGTTCCAGAGTTTAGGCGCTAGATAAGAAAATGATCTGCCGCCGGCAGTTGACTTTGATATTCTAGGTATTATCAAATTGCCAGAATTTTGAGAACGGAGCGGACGTGAGGGACTATAATGCGATAGAAGCTCACTCAAGTACTGAGGAGCTAAACCATTGAGGGCTTTATAAGTAATTAGCAAGATTTTAAAATCTATACGATATTTTATAGGGAGCCAATGCAATGCTGACAGAACCGGGCTAATATGGTCATACTTTCTAGTT
This sequence comes from Garra rufa, assembly GCF_049309525.1. Lineage (NCBI taxonomy): Eukaryota > Metazoa > Chordata > Actinopteri > Cypriniformes > Cyprinidae > Garra > Garra rufa. Next base: position 2,095,790 of record NC_133378.1, on the reverse strand, counting down.
CTAGTAAGAACTCTAGCTGCTGCATTTTGGACCAGCTGGAGTTTGTTTATTAAGCGTGCAGAACAACCACCCAATAAAGCATTACAATAATCTATCCTTGAGGTCATGAACGCATGAATTAATGTTTCAGCATTTGACATTGATAGCATAGGTCGTAATTTCGATATATTTTTAAGATGGAAAAATGCCGTTTTGCAAATGCTAGAAATGTGGCTTTCAAAGGAGAGATTGCTATCGAATAGGACGCCTAGGTTCCTAACTGATGACGACGAATTTACAGAGCAGCCATCTAGTATTAGACTGTTTTAGGTCATTACTTGTCGAGGTTTTAGGTCCAATAATTAACACCTCTGTTTTATCAGGATTTAACAGTAAGAAGTTATTCACCATCCAGTTTTTAATATCAGCTAGGCATTCTGTTAGTTTTTCGAATGGATATGTTTTGCCGGGCTGCGAAGAAATATAGAGCTGAGTATCATCAGCGTAACAATGAAAGCTAACACCATGTTTCCTGATGATATCTCCCAAGGGTAACATGTAAAGCGTAAAAAGTAATGGCCCTAGTACTGAGCCTTGAGGTACTCCATACTGCACTTGCGATTTAAATGATACCTCTTCATTTATTGCCACAAACTGATGACGGTCAGATAAGTACGATTCGAACCAAGCCAGTGCACTACCATTAATGCCTACATAATTTTCAAGTCTATTTAAAAGAATGTTGTGGTCAATAGTATCAAATGCAGCACTAAGATCCAGTAGCACTAATAGAGAGATGCAACCACGATCGCTTGACAATAGCAGGTCATTTGTTACTCTAATTAGAGCAGTCTCAGTACTATGATATGGTCTAAAACCTGACTGGAAATCCTCACAGATACCATTTTTCTCTAAGAAGGAGCATAATTGTGAGGATACTACCTTTTCTAGTATCTTTGACAGAAAAGGGAGATTCTAAATTGGTCTGTAATTAATAAGTTCATTGGGGTCAAGTTGTGGTTTTTTTAATGAGTGGCTTAATAACAGCCAGTTTGAAGGTTTTGGGAACATATCCTAATGATAGTGACGAATTAATAATATTCAGAAGAGGATCTATGACTTCTGGAAGTACCTCCTTTAGTAGCTTTGATGGAATAGGATCTAACATGCATGTTGTAGGTTTAGATGATTTAACAATTTTATACAATTCTTCCTCTCCTATAATAGAGAATGAGTGGAATTGTTCCTCAGGAGATCTACAACGCATTATCTGATGCGATACTGTAGCGGGCGGCTGTATGGTTACAATTTTATCTCTAATAGTGTCTATCTTGGAGGTAAAGTACTTCATAAAGTCATTACTGCTGTGCTGTTGGGAAATGTCTGCACCTGTTTCTGCTATATTTTTCGTTAATTTAACCACAGTATTGAACAAATACCTAGGGTTATGTTTGTTTTCTTCTAAGAGAGACGAAAAGTAATCCGATCTGGCAGTTTTTAATGTTTTTCTATAAGATGAGTTGCATTCACGCCAAGCAGTACGAAAAACCTCTAGTTTTGTTTTCCTCCAGCTGCGTTCCATTTTTCGTGCTTTTCTCTTTAGGGCGCGAGTGTGATCGTTATACCACGGTGTTACACTGTTTTTCTTAATCTTTTTTAAGCGCATTGGAGCAACTGTATCTAAAGTGCTAGAAAAGAGTGATTCCATAGTTTCTATTACATCATCAAGTTTTTCTGAGCTATTGGATATGCTGAGGAATTCAGATAAATCAGGAAGATTACTTACAAAGCAGTCTCTTGTGGTAGAAGTGATGGTTCTACCGTACTTGTAGCAAGGAGTTGAATTTACAGTTTTAGATATCTGGATTATACAAGAGACTAGATAATGATCTGAGATATCATCGCTTTGCTGCAGAATTTCAACACCATTAACATCAATTCCATGTGACAGTATTAAATCTAGAGTATGATTTCGGCAATGAGTAGGACCTGACACGTGTTGTCTAACCCCAATAGAGTTCAAAATATCTATAAATGCTGTTCCTAATGCATCTTTTTCATTATCAACATGGATGTTAAAATCACCCACTATTAAGACTTTATCTGCGGCCAACACTAACTCGGATAAAAAATCAGCAAATTCTTTAATAAAGTCTGTATGGTGCCCTGGTGGCCTGTAAACTGTAGCTAGTACAAACTTCACGGCGGATTTATCATTAGCACTAGTTTCTTTGGATAATGCTATATGAAGCACCATAACTTCAAACGAGTTATATTTGAAGCCCTTTCTCTGAGAGACATTGAGAATATTGCTATAAATAGTAGAAACACCTCCCCCTTTACCTTTTACACGTGGCACATGTTTATAACAGTAATCTTGGGGGGTGGACTCGTTTAAAATAATGTCTGGTTTTAGCCAGGTTTCTGTCAAACAGAGCACATCTAGCTTATGATCAGTGATCATATCATTTACAAAAAGTGCTTTCGTAGAAAGGGACCTGATATTCAATAAGCCAAGCTTTATCAATTGTTTCTCTGTATTATATATATTTTTTATTTGTTGAACATCAATTAAATTGTTAGTCTTGATTTGATTCAGCCGTTTTTTATATTTTCTTGCTCGGGGAACAGACACAGTCTCTATAGTGTGATATCTAGGTGAAATGGTCTCTATGTGCTGAGAATTAACTGATTTCTGTGACGTGAGGCGGCTAGCAGACGGTCGGTTTAGCCAGTCTGTCTGCTTCCTGACCTGGGCCCCAGTTAGTCAAGTGCAAACGCTAAGACTATGTGCCATATTTCTAGATAGGAGAGATGCTCCACATCCGGAGGGATGAAGACCATCTCTTTTCAACAGGTCAGGTCTGCCCCAGAAACTCATCCAATTGTCTATGAAACCTATGTTATTTCGCGGGCACCACTTTGACATCCAGCCATTGAGTGACCACAGTCTACTATGAATCTTGTCACCACGGTAAGCAGGAAGGGGACCAGAGCATATTACAGTGTCTGACATCATACTTGCAAGTTCACACACCTCTTTAACATTATTTTTAGTGATCTCCGACTGGCAAAGTCGAACATCATTAGTGCCGACGTGAATAACAATCTTACTGAATTTACGTTTAGCATTAGCCAGCACTTTTAAATTTGCCAAGATGTCAGGCGCTCTGGCTCCCGGTAAACACTGGACTATGGTGGCTGGAGTCTCTATTTTCACGTTCCGTACAATAGAATCGCCAATTACTAGAGCACTTTCACCAGGTTTCTCAGTGGGTGCTTCACTGAGTGGGGAGAACCTGTTTGATGTTCTGATCGGAACGGAAGAGCGGTGTTTTGATCCGCGACTATGCCGTCTCACAGTCACCCAGTTGCCCTGCTGCATGGGCGTTGTTACCAGAACCGAACAATGTACAGGGCTTTCTGAGCTAGTCACATCCAAAACCGTATCTAAAGCCCTCACATTCTTACTATCCTCTATTAAAGTTTGGATGCGTGACTCTAGTTCTGAAATCTTCTCTGTCAGCCTGACTATATTCCTGCATTTATCACATGTATAAGGCTCACTGCTGACAGAGATAGATAAGCTATACATGTGGCAAGCAGTGTAGACTACAATTGTAGGAGAAGAAGCCATTACTCACCGTGATTGTGGAATGTTTCCAACTTACCAACTGTTGTTGTTCGAATTCCTGAAAAAACGGAATGGAACTGGCTAAAGGAGTACTAACGATATCAAACACGAGAGAAGTTAAAAGCGTGAATGGAGTGCGAGTAGAAAGTTAACTGGCTAATGGAATGCTAACGTGCTGCACTCGTGATTATAGAATAAGGCGAACGATCAAATTAGTCAGATTAGTTTGATGGATAAGCCAGGAATCAAGTTAAGATATATCTATCAATTTAAAACGGCAGAATTAACAATAAGATAGGGAATCAAAAAAAAAAAAATCGAAGCTGCAGGGAGCAACAAACACAGATCACTCTGCAGCAAGGCAAGGCAAACAGGAAGCAGGGAAAACAGCGAAACAGCGACACCCACAGGACAGGACCTTGCAAACCAAAATAGTGTCATTGCATCTGACAGTTTTTCAGCACTTGAAAGTATAAAATCTGGCAGGTCATCAGCTAGGATGGATATTGTCTATAATATATTTTGCAAAATGTACGATCTGAAAGTTAACCCCTTAAGCTCTGCAGCTATTTGGGGGATTTCCGCCTGCATTTGGCCTACCTAAATTCAAATGGTTCCCCTATACACATACAATGGAGGAAATAAAAAAAAAATGGTTTCATTGTATAGAAAACCTTTTAAACTACATAATATCAGTGTAATTCTTTATAAATAACATTATATAGGTTTCAAATATTACAATAAAAACAAAAAAAAACATTGATTTATTTTTCAAAAGTTTTTTTTTGAAAGTCTGTAACTCAGGATTTAGGTGTCTCAGTTCTTTGCAAATTGTTTTGTTTGATTCCACTAGGTCTCAGGATATACCAGAAAAAATATTTTTTCATATAACAGTTTCTAATTGAAAGTAATTGAATTATAACCGAAGGGAGTCGCATTAGCCCATTTTCCCCCTTTTTCCCCCTAAAAGTGTCCTTCTGTTTCTTTGCAAAAACAGGTTTTATAAAGCACATTACCCCTTAGAATACTATTTTACTATGTACCATAGCACTTTTCATGATAATTGACTGAATTATGTTTCATTTTTATGTTTGCCTGTGTATTTACTGAAACACCTACTGTACTTTACTGTCAATATTCAATATACACTCAATACATAGCTTAGCAGATTGTTTTGGTGTCTTTTACGTTTCAAAGTAATTATAAGAATAAAACAAACCTGAATAGAAGCACTGTTATACTTATAGACGCGCTTATGAGCCGCGGATCCTCTGCTCTCCATGGAAACGGCCCGTTATTTATTCATTTAGCGTCTATTTTGGCTAATGTCGACGGCTATATTGCTCCGAGACACATATCTCCGGTTTAAGAGTCCAAAAACTACATATCCCACAACCGACTGCACCGTCGAAGCATCTTTTGTGACCCGGAACCTCTCCATGGCTCTGCTTCTTCTTCGCGTCTGAAGAGACGGAGCTGTCATCACAGCTCTGAGCAGCACAGCATGCGGCCGGAGAGTGTAATCTGATCTACTGAGACGCTCTGAGGGCAGCCGAAGACACACACACACACCTGTTTGAGCGGTTTTCAGCGCGTTTGGAAAGCCGCGCTCCCTGCTTCGAGGAGCGCATCTGGCAAAACAACGGATTTCTCAGCAATGGAACAACGCAGAAACGTGAAAATGGTCTTGTTTGAAAGAAGAGATCCTAATCTAAAAGATAAAATGGAGTTTGTGGCTATTTGCGGCTAACTGAAGCAGTAGTATGTGGAGGAAAGTAATAGAATATATTATCATATACTTCAAGTATATTCTGACATCGCGATTCAATTGAAGATTATTTGATCTGTGTTTGTCACACAATAAAATTTACATGGTCAGATTCTTGAGAATGAGCACTTTCTTGTGATATATGATTTGTCTGTTTTGAGAAAAAAATAAGAAATACACATTCTTTGTAATAATTCTTCACAATCGTTAGGCGGAAATTTGTGTGTGGAACGACATAAATTCTAAGCATAATTTTACTACTTTATGAATCATAAAACTAAAAGTTATGGTATTCCTAGTAAAGAAGAGACTCTAAGCTTTCAAATGAGATCATTTATGGGCTGATACTATATGAGGAAGGTCATGTAAATGAAGCAGCAACATTTTGAAACACTTTTTGGTGTTTAGAGGTTTAAGAGGTTAAGGGCATATCTTTTTTTATTTATTTATTTATTTGTTCGTTCGGGACAGTGCACATTAATGAACAATCTAACATTTCTGTACAGACTGTAAATGAGCCAGGTTGTAGCATAAATGCTAATTTTCACCTGTAGTCCCGAGGCAGGAAAACAACAACATAAAAATAATACAACATAAAAGAACAGACAATATACAATATCAAGCAAGAAACACATTAGCACACATTCAGGCAGATTACATCAATAAAGTTAGTCAAAATGAGGACATATCTGGGAACCTTTAAGAAACTGTTTAAGGTGCATTTTAAATGTACAGTAAGTAGGACATTCTCTAATAATTGTTGGGAGGCTGTTCCAAAAATGACCTCCTCTGATAGACAGAACAGTTTGTCCAAAGGTAGTTTTTCTGTGCGGGTACACAATTCATTTGGGTTCCTGCTCATACTGGAGTGGAGGGAAATGAGAAGGTGGATATTCTGGCTAAACAATCTCTGAGAATAAAGGAAATAGATCTATGTATTCCGTTAAGTAAAGCCGAAGCGAAAGTATACATCAGGAAATATACACAATCCGTTTGGCAGATGTATTGGGATGACCATGAAACAGGCAGACACTTATACAATATACAAAAATCAGTTGATGCCGGGAGAATAGGGAGTAGGAATCGAAGGGAAGAAAATATTATTGGACACACTGGACTTAACAGTTATATAGAACTGGCAAGCACCCGACTGGGGAATGTAGACACTGTAATCGACAAGAAACAGTTGAACATGTTCTACTTCAATGTACCAAATACAACAATGAGAGATATCGTCTCTTTCAGTCAATGAAAAAGGCAAATCATCATGACTTTTCTTTATCTGGTTTATTGGGGAAAACAGCTAATAAGGTATATGATGATATTATGGTCCGTGTACCTACGTATAATTGGTTTTCTCGTTTTTGTTTTCAAAACAAACAAACGAATAAATGATTGGTTTATGCAATATTTACATTTTCTCTGGCACAAAAACGAATTTCATTCATATTTTCAATTTTGTTTTCATTACACGTCGTTCAAATGCAGATATTAAAAAGTCAACAAAACCAAATCGAAAAATTAGAGTTTTTTTGAACAAAGCGCGTTTTAGTACACCGGAAGCTCGCTGCTGCCGCTGAAGGTTTTCACTTGAGACGGGTGTAAACATACGGAGCCCGCTGTGTCACCTGCAGGAGAAAAATAATCAATCCGTGGCGAAGGTTTTGCAATTCGTCCCCTGAGTTTATAAACCGTTTCTGAAAAATTATAGAGTTTGGAGAGGAGAAGGTAAAAAGCAATACAAAACTGTACCGGTTATGTTAATTATTTTGCTTTCAAACTGAATGCAATGTAATAATATATATTTAATAATAACATTAACAGCATGCATCTATCTCTGGGTGAAAAGCTTATAATAAAATCACCAAAATATGTCTTCATAGAATGAATAGTTCGCAAACACATTTCTAGGTTATTTAAAAATAGAACATTCATGAATTATTGTATTAGAAACATTTTACTGTCTTAAGTGCACTCATTTATTAGCCTATAAATTAAAATAATAATAATAATTACTATTAGTAGTAGTATTATTTATTCACGGTGACGCAAACAGCTTATATACTGTTTCAGCTATTAAAATAATTCAGCAAAAGGGGTTGCTTCATTTCGTTTTTTTATTAAGTTAATTTAGAAAAACGTTTAGAGCATTTTATTGTTCGTTCAATATACATTTTTTTTTAAGTAACGACCAAGCAGCCAGTGGCAGACAGTGAGTTGATCATAGCTTGTGTTTGATCAGTTTTGCCTTCTCAAATCATCACGACTTGCCTACAATAAAATCTATAGGCCTAAAAGTTTTCAAGTATAAAACAATCTTAATTTCAACATTAAACTAATATAAAAGTGTTTATATTCACCGCCTGTGTTTTATCCCATTGGCAAGTAGGCTATTGTAAAATAAAGCTAAAACGCTTGTGTTTTCTGAGTCAGTGTCTCGCAAGGATGAAGTTGCCGATCGCCATTTCCTCTTTGGACGCGCCTTTAGAGAGAAATTAATCTTTACAGACTACATAATGAAATAGTTTTTGTTTTTGATTTGTTCTCTTTCGTTAAGTAATAATTTAAAGCTTTCTATAAATAGCTTGTCTTTGAGTTAATTCGCTGAGTTTTGCTGAGAAGCGCTCCTTGAGATGACATGAGGGGATCATGTTTGTTTTCAATGTTTCAAGCACCGTTTGCAACATTTTGTTGATATTGTTGATGGATTAATATTTACAGTTCCGAATAATGTATTACTCGTACCTTTATGAGCAAAAATAACGGAATATTTTAAATTGTATCCACTGCAAAAATGCAAGTGATTGCGCTGGCTCCTCTATGTCCTGCAAAGCGGCTCTCAGCACGATTGCATTTGTGCCTAATACCGCACATTTATATTATTTTAACGTTGATTTAACATTGTTTTATATTTTAACTCTTTTAGGCCTAGATCTATATTTATTTTAGGCAAGTTGTGATTATCTGAGAAGGCAAAATTGATCAAACACAATATGATCAACTCATTCTCTGCCGCTTGCCGCTTGGTCGTTACTTTAAAAATCAAAAACTTATATTTAACGAACAAAAAAATGCTCCAAATGTTTTTTTCTAAATTAACTTAATAAAAACGAAACAAAATATAATCACTTTGCATTACATACAAAACTGGACTATTTTAATAGCTGAAACAGTAGTATACGCTGTTTTGTGAGAAGAGGGGGAAAAGACGGGTTTGGTCGGATTGGGGCCCATATTACTGAATTCTGATAAACTCGGGCCAGCATCTAGGGCCTATAGATTTGAGGCCTGTGCAGGGTTCTTATGTCTGTGACAGCAATGCTCACCGTAAATAATACTAATAATTGTAATTATTATTTTAATTTGTAGACTAAAAAAATGGAGACATTAAGACAGTAAACTGTTTATTATAATGAATGCTTTATTTTTAAATAACCTTTTACAGCTTTGGAAATTATACTCATTCTTAACACGTAGACGAATTTTGGCGATTTTATTATAAGCTTTTCACCCAGAGTTAGATGCATGCTTCACTGTTAATGTTATTATTAATTAAGGCCTCTTATTACATTGCATTCAGTTTGAGAGCAAAGGAATGACAACATAACCTGTAAATTATTTGTTTTGTATTGCTTTTTACCTTCTCTCCAAACGTTTTTTTTTTACAAAATTCAGGCGATTTTATATTTTGAAAAATAAGGCAAAGCCGTTTGAAGCCGCTCTTCAATTGTTATTTTATTTTGGTGCGTTAAATTAGCATGATTTGCACTTACAAAATAGTCCTCTTTTTAGCGTTTATTTTACATTAATCATCATTAGGATAAAACACAGATGTGGTGTTTTAGCAGCTATTCTATTGGTTATTAATGTAAAATAAACGCTAAAAACATTGTTTTGTCAGTTGTATGGTCTCATATAGCCTACTATGAAAAATAAAGTTTAATAAAGGCAATACAATGCATCCAGCACCTATAAACAGGTAGCCTTATTGAATCTGGGGGCGGGGCCACAAATCCGTGAGTACAGTTTACAAACCCGTGGGAACTGATTGCGAAAGCGTGCGCACAGATTATGAATTTGTGGGTACGGATTCAAAATCCGAGGGAACGGTTTACAAAATCTGAGCTCCAGGATTGTTAATCCGTGGGCACGATTTATTAAACCGAGGGAACAGTTTAAGAATTCGTGAGTACGGTTTATAAACTGAGGGGACGAATTGCAAAACCGTCGCCATGGATTGATTATTTTTCTCCTGCAGGTGACACAGCGGGCTCCGTATGTTTACGTTTATGTTTTATATCTCAAGTGAAAACCTTCAGCGGCAGCAGCGAGCTTCCGGTGTACTAAAACGCGCTTTGTTCAAAAAAACTTTAATTTTTCGATTTGGTTTTGTTGACTTTTTAATATCTGCATTTGAACGACGTGTAATGAAAACAAAATAGAAAATATGAATGAAATTCGTTTTTGTGTTCCGGAGAAAATGTAAATATTGCATAAACCAATCATTTATTCGTTTGTTTGTTTTGAAAACAAAAAAGAGAAAACCAATTATACGTAGGTACACGGACCTATTATTAAGTTTATACAAGAATGTGAATTAAGTAAAATAATATAGAATATACATAATGCGTTTGGTCATTTGATTATTATTACGAGGGTCTTTTAACTGAATAATCGTATATTGGTATTATTAATATAAATGAAAATGTATTTATTATTATTATTATTATTTTTTTTTTGGTTTGTTTGTTTTGTTTTCCCTATGGCCTTTCCCTTCTCTACCCATCATATTAATAAATGCATACATCCTGATCCACACTCCAGTCCAGTCGGTGGCGGTAATGCACCATTAAGCTGGTTTGCCAACCGCCATAAAACACCAGAAGAAGAAGAAGAAGAAGAGATCATCCGCCCTCGACTAGAGCATGACGTCATCAGTCAGCGCGGGGTCTCCTGAGGTAAGACAGTCAGTTCACGGTGTTTCATATCATTGTACAATTACAAAAACACAGTTTGTTAAAGCAACATTTTACGGAGTCATTCTGTATCGTTTTCATCTGCTTCAGTGCTGTTTGTGCGTCTTTTCTGGCGTCTGCTGACTGATCTAAACATTCAGCCTAGCAGACAACAACAATGTGAGCAGCTAATGCTAAACAGTTGCAGTTCTTTGTTGAGTTTACACCATCACAGTTAACCACATAAATATGTCTTCAAACTTTACGTTGTTGTTTTTTTTTCTTTTTTTTTCTCAAATACCCCACAAACAAACGGATAATTAGTTACATACAAAGATGACTTTGGCAAATTGGAATGAATATACATATTTTCATGAACTGGTACTTTAACGGTGTTCTTATTGGTACTTCACACACACACACACACACACACACACACACACACACACACACACACACACACACACACACACACACACACACACATCAAGAGCTTAATTAACTTTCTGTAAAATAAATAATATGAATGAAATGAATATAACATCAATTTGTAAATGCACCAGTTTGCAGGCATTTTTTATTGTGTTTTACGTACATAAGATGCAGCAAGAAACTGACAAACGCAGTATACAAAGATGCAAAATAAATAAACAGTGCTGCTTTGTTTTTGTTTTTTTCATGGAGATCTTCTAACGTTTTTGTTCAGGTGTAATATAGTTACAAAAGAAATCGAGTTAAGTAAATGTAAAACAACACTGCAGTTTTAAAGCTAACGTGTTCAGATTAAGAACTGTGAGGGAGTTTTTCTGGTGTGCCGTTTATAAGCAGAAATTGATTTTGGTGTTAATATGATATGCAATTGTTGACGTTTATATGATACGCAGTTTTGACATGCAAATAATACACACCATGCCACTAATCCTAACCCACTGCGTATCATATGCACACCAAAGTCAATTTCTGCGTATAAATAGTACGCCAAATAGAAACAGGATTGGTGGTATTAATAAGCACATCCAAGACATAAAGGCCCGGTTTCATAGACAGGGCTTAGCCTGAGCCAGGATTAGGCCATAGTTCAATTAAGACTTTTAAGTAATTTTAATAAACACGCCTTAGAAAAAACATTACTGGTGTACATATTGAGACAAAACAAAGGCACTGAAATATTTTAGGATCAGTCAGTACACGTTTCTTTAAGTTGAAACAGCTCAGACTTACATTTTAGTGTACGACTAGGCTTAAGTCTTGTCTATGAAACCGGGGGAAAGTGTGTTTAAGTGAATAGTCCCCAAGCCGGCCACTTTGACACATTTGTGTGTATTTTGTAGTTTGGAGCAAAATGTGTATTTTCTTGTCCGTTTTGGAGCACACAGCTGCGCCACACACAAGACTAGGGAACAGCATCTTTCACACGGATTATTGTGATTAGGGCTGGGCGATATGGCAAAAAAAATTATCACAATTTTTTTCATATCAGTCGATATCGATAATTATCACGATAAATGTCAAATCTTTGTATCTATCAATTTTAAAGGCAGATTTTTACTCCTGAATGAAAGAAAAACCAGACAGTTAATTATTATTTATGGTTTATTGTCAGAACATGACATACTTTCCAAACAAAATATACAAAACGTTTTTTTTTTTTATAAAAAAAAAAAATAAGATATATAAAATAAACTAAAGTATATTTTTCAAGTGTTCAACAACCAAAAACATTACCCTACAAGTTACGTGCAAGAAAGACAAGTCTGTCTACAGTTTTCTTGTCAGCAGTGAGTACCTGACTGATAGCTTTGTGCTGCTCAATCACCCTTGCCACCATCTTTTGACGTGAGCCCCAGCTGGTAGGTGATTCTGGTATCTTGTGTCTGGGCAGTTTAAGTTCTTCCTGAGCAGTCACAAGGTCTCTTTTCTTTTTCCAAGAGTAAGAGAAGGCAGCCACTGCTTTTTTTACACAGCCCGACAGCTCGTTCCACCCTCTTGTCCTTCCCCGCTTTCTCTGAGGAAGGAATGGAAATAGATACTTCATTTGTCTTTTTTCAACACAATATTTTTTCAAATTTGTCCACAATATGTAAATAAAAAATAAAAAATATATAATATAGCAACACTCGAGCAGCACAAGGCCATCAGCATTTTGAGTAACCAGAAAAGCGCTATATAAATTAGCTTTTTACATCAGCATCATCAGGCACATGCAGAGGGGTAGGGGGGCTGCCCTTTTTTTCTTCTGGAGAGAAACTGCCCTTTTTATAATTATTATTAATATATGTAATATAGGGCTGGGCGATTAATCGAAAAGTAATCGAAATCGACATTCAGAACCTATAATCGATCAAATTTTTCCAGGTCAATTATTTCAATTACTTTCCCTTTAAAAACATTATTGCTTGTGGAGTCAGGTGACCCTGCTCCGTTACGTTATGTTTTTCCTCCGACGTGTCGATGGAGAGCTTAAGCAGTATTTATACAGTAAAAAGTATTTACAGGATATACAAGAGTAATTTTATTTAGAAGAGATACTGCTTATTTTCTACTTTTAATATTTATTATTATTTTATAAATAATTTATTTTGTTTCCAAAAGTGCAAGTTATTTATTTTCACTAATTTAAGAAAAATGTGACTTTTCGTTTTAAGCAATGTGTGTTTTAATTTCAGTTGTTCAACACTGATGTTCAATAAATAATCATAGATAGTAGATAGTGTGTGCACCCTTCATTCAAAAATCTCTCACTTGTAATATGTGAGCATATTTACTGTACAAAACTTGTCAGTGAACTATGAGGGCAAAAAAATAAATATTATTTAAATATAATTTTATTAATGAATAAAATAATCGTTCATTAATCGTAATCGGGTTAAAATGTTCAATTAATCGAGATTTTGATTTTAGGCCAAATCGCCCAGCCCTAATGTAATATATGTATATGTGAGTTTCCCTGTCAAACAATAAAGAACCCTAAATATTAAAGTACATCCTGGTTCTAGTAAACCGCCTCAAACCAGCGATTACTGCGAGGCGAATGTTCTAAAAAAACACTATTGCATTGCGATGCGCTCGCCACGAAAATATCTTTTTGTGTGTTCAACATAAGAAAAGAACTAAAACAGGTTTGAAACAAGTAAAAGGTGAGTTAATGGTGACAGAATTTTCAGTTTTGGATTAACTATCCTTTTAATGGTCAATTTAGGGTGAAATATCCTTTAATATATTTTATTTATTAAAAAGTACAAAAAGTGCCCTTTTTTCCACTTGAGCCCCTGCCCCTTAAAATGTCTCTGCATGTTCCTGAGCATCATTACTACTACCACCACCACATTAAATATAGGCTAATTTATGCATTTCAGTTTTACATATTGCTGCTTGTAATCACTAATGTTTAAGAACACATAAGTAATACAATATTGATTTAATCGTTTTAAAATTCTTTTCTTTTTATTATCATTGTTATTGTTGTTGTTATTATTATTATTACTATAACTTTTTTGTTATTAGATGGAAAACGGAGACTAACCCTTACCAATAGCCAAGTGCAGTCGATGTCCAAAAAACTGAAGTCGTGTCCATTTGTTGAGCGATGCAGCTTTTACCATGTTTGTACCACTATCAGTTGTGATCCATACTTGTCTGTTTTCACTCAGCCCCCAGGAGGTGAGTGCTTCAGTCATTCCTTGGGCAATAACTTCACCGGTATGACCTTCAGGACAGTAAGCCGTTTGAAGGCATTTGCTCTGAAGATTCCAGTCTTTGTCTATAAAATGAATTGTAAGGCTCAGATAAGGCTCCGATGTGCGACTGGACCATATATCCGAAGTAGTAGCGAAGAATTGTACATTTTGCAGCTGCCGCTCTATCGTCTCCCTACACTCAGTATACAACCGCGGAAGCGCTGTCTGCGAGAAATGTTTTCGGCAAGACTAATGGGAAGCATGTCTTTTGCAATGCAATATGCAACTGCTTTTGTGATGTCTCCATGTCTTCTCGTTTTTTTCTCGTAAGGCACGGCTTTCGAAAATGATGACATGAGACTCTGCTGGGTAGTTGCGCTGATGCTTGTACATGGTCCACGTTTACAAACACTTGTTTGGGTCTGTAGTTTCTTAGCCTCTTCGTATTCTGAAGGGTGACATTGTTTTAAATGATGAAACGGGTTTGTGGTGTTGCCTGTTTTTGATGGCACGAGTCGTCTGCACAGTTTGCGGTGCACGTCGCTCTGTTTTGTGTCGGATTTCAAAAAAACAAAATAGCTCCAGACTACTGAAGTTGAGTGACCTTTCTTATCAACAATGTCTATGACCTTCGAGCTAGTCGTGGATGGTGCATTTTCTTCACTGTCGCTCATTTTTCTTACTCCTCCGTATAGCTGTAAACTAATACTGCGTGCGGCATCTGGAAGTGCAGACTGGAAAACGCCTGCGCAGCATTACGCATAGTGCGTAAACATTATCGAGCGCTTATCGAACTGCCATTATCGCTTTATCGAAAAAACTATATCGTGATAATTATCGTTATCGAATCATCACCCAGCCCTAATTGTGATCTAACGTTTTATCAAATGTCCTGCAATTTAGCAACAGTAAAGAGTGCATTTTGAAACAATCACCAATTTAGCTGATACGTTTGGGTTTCAGGGAGGAGCGAATGTGCACCGCTGTAAAGGTAAAGAAGTGTCTTCTTTTTTTTTTTAATCATTGCAAGTCAACATCGAAAACAACAATAAAATTGGCTTAATATCACAGCTGCAGGTTTAAAGTGTAAGCAGACGTTTGATTATTTAGTTCTGTCCTCTATTGTCACAGTCAAACAGGGCTTTCATGTCCTGCGCTCTTTAGCTCTTCGCGTGAGCGTGATCTCTCTCCTGATTTGCAAATAGCAAAAATGCATCATAGACAAATGTCCTAATATTAATGCAAATAAAAACAGCTGGCGACTCTGGGAAGATACAATTTGCATGATAATGTGTATCTATGCATGTGTATGTTCTTTATTTCTCCAGTACTGATAGCAGAACGTCAGAGCTTATCGAAAGCTTATCTTTCATAACCAAGGCTGACTTAATTCTGACTTTTGGTGCCCATCTCTGTTTGTGGTATATATGCAGGAGTTTTGCTGAAACAGGGGTGCAACTAGGGAGCGATGTAATTTCTTCATTATCTTCATCTGGCGTGTTCCTGTGATAACACAGCATGGTGTTTATCTGCAGATGTCGCTGTTCTAATAGTATATCTTAAGCATAAAGCAGAACTGTTGTAAATAAATAAACATACATTTTATATTTTAAAAAGCTGCGTTCCAAACGTCTACATAATGGCACACATGCCCTGCTCACTCCAGACTCCAAGGGCTCTGTCACTTCCATTTAGAATTTGCCCTGTGAACCGCTTGGTACGAATACATGTACTGTTGCACCCCTAGTACGTATAGTGTAGGGCTGCACGCTTAATCGCACGATGTTGTGAGGCGCATTTAGTCCGTGAAGCCGGAACTTTGATCAGTAGTAAATGTCCATCACGTGCTGGAGCGGCAGTTAAAGGTGCGGTCACACTGCACTTTTCGTTCCATTGACTTCCATTCATACCCTTGCGAATGCATTAGAACGGAAACACAAGCCCGTGCGAAATATTTTCACATTTCTCTGCGTCTGAAAGTTCAGGCTTGGTGAACTCTGACCAACGAAGTCGCATTACATGACTCTGTGTGACCAACAGGAGATGGATACGTCACAGCATGACCTCTTGCTGAATGAAAATAACCGTAAATTTAAAACTCCAGCGATGTGATAAAGTGTAGTAGATTGCATTTTTGTACATTTGAAATGTATTATTAGTTGTCATATGCTGAATTTAACTTTTTAAAAAGACTGCATAGCATGACATCTTATCACAACCGTTGCAGCAGCATCCGAGGGAGTTCCGCATGCGCAAAGTCTAGTGTGACCGCGGCTTAATACACAGCCGTAAATCACTGACAAACTACGTCAAATCGCGCTCCAATTCGAATGTGATTTTGAGCATGATTTGGCTTAGCTTGTCAGTATAGTATTTATACACTATAGCAGGGGTGTCAAACATACGGCCCGCGGACCAAATGCGGCCCACTGAGGCGTCCAATACGGCCCGCAGGATGCTTTGAACAATAAAATTATATATTATTATTTTTTTTTTTTAATCATTATTATTACTTATTACACGGCTCTCTGGAATGCTTGATTCTGATTGGTCAGTTGAGACATTTGCAGGTTCATTCTTTTCAAATAATCACCGCTCCAAAGTAATAACGCATAGCCGGTACTACTTGTATGTTTAAAATCCCTCCGTGCCAACAAAGATTACCGTTTGGCGCCATCTTGTGACAAACACTGGACAACCACAATTAACAATGGAAAATTTCGACATTAATCTATTTAAATTGTCTTACTAACGTACATAGTTTGAATGTTAGTCACGTGGTACTATATCGCGAAATAAGCCCCTTCAGTGTGATACAAGACCCTCCGCGTCGGGTCCTGATCACACTGTCGGGGCTTATTTCTGCGATAACTACCAGCTGCCTGTACGTTATCCCTTACTAGTAGTAGTATTAAATAAAGTCTATGTAAGGTTTTTTTTTGTGGCAATATTATCTTTGGTTTTATTCATTTTTTAGTTTAACGTTGATTGATCTCTGACACCGTGTCTACACCGGACGCGCTGCAACAGCTAAAGTCTGTGTACACTGGACGAGACAAAGTGGCCGTTGCGAATCATTTAAATGTTGTGTGAGCACGTCATAAATAGAACACGGCAGCAGATTACTGTCGGGGATTTGCCGTGCCGCATCCAGTGTAGACAGCATAATAGCTTCTATTGTATTTTGCCGCTCGCGTCCGGTGTAGACACGGCGTAACACACATTCTAAAGCGGCGCCTAAATCAAATTTGAACACGTCGGCTAACTGAGTAACTGAGCGCGGCAAGCACTCGCGTGTATGGTAAAGGCAGCGAAGCTTGTGTGTCCTGAGAAAAAACAGGCTTTTGCCAGGATTAGCTTGTCAAGAAATACTGTGGCTAAATGAATTGAGGACCTTGCAAGAGACTTGGACCATCAGCTGAAAGACAAGTTACTTGTTGTAGGGTAAGGTCGATAGACGATGCCATCATACACCACCGATGGCCGATAGACATCAGGATGCTGAGCCGGCATCGCGATCTTCCGCCCCGCCGCAGCAGCGACCCGCTCGCGAAAAACACACACTTAATCACACTATACAGCCAGATGAAATGCATGCTTTCAATTTCTGCATCTTTATTATTATTATGAGGAAATAATAACAAGGAAGTAGTTAGTGATCACAATACAAATTACAGTGAACTCCAAACGAATTACATGAACTAGTTCGTTTACATTAATAAATGAGGCATACAAAAACAGCAGACAAAAAATCTAAATAATTTAAATTAAATTAGATCAAATAAACTACACCAAATATGCCTTTTTCATGGTTTTACCATAACGAACAGAGCTTGGAACAAAAAACGAGAATATCTTATTTTCCATCGAAATACGAACGTACAATACAAAGCCTAGTATACATTATAAATAACAGTTTATCATTCAAATACATTGGGAATATGGAAACACTTGGATTTGTGCCGAATTACAGAGATATGTGAGCCCAACGCCTGCTATTTTTAGTTTCGCTTTGTTTTGGTTTCTTAACTTTATATATATTTTGTTTTATTCCTGTTCTGTTCTGAATACCGTTACATTTAAATGATTCATTTTGGAGTCAGAGTAACTAACTAATATCTGTGTTTAGTAGCGCCGATTTAAAGTCAGGCACGTCTGCGGGCAGCCCCGTGTTGTTGGTGCGGTAAAACGCGCTGCTGTGAAGGACCCCAAGCCAAAAGTTTTGTAAGATTCAATAACAGTTCTGAGAGATAAAGGCAAGGCTTAAATTCTGATATTTCAAAATCCCATGGCCATATGTGTACTATATATTACTAGTAAACTATGAAGTGTTGCTTCACTTAGTGCAAGAAAATCATAGGTCCGTCAGGAACTGGCATAATGCTACGGCTAGTTAAAGGTTTGCTTACTTGCAGTTAAGTTTAAGGACTGTAGTCGAAAACGTTCAGCAGATTGCTAACATATTAGCCCCAATGTTATAAGTTTTGTTTTATTTTTCCTGTACTGGAGTCGGAGAATTTCACTGTGTCCGTGGGGTGGAGAAGGCAGCAGCGGCGGCTCTCACAAACAATGCAGCGTTGTGATACTCCGCCTCGCTCAGAGACAGTAATATGCGGAGGGTGGTTATATCTGAGAGAGAGAGGGTGGTTATATCCGCTGGTCTGGTAATAAAAAAAATGCATTCTAATTACTTGTGGGTGGGTCGAGCGTGGATGAGATAAATCAATAATGATGTAAACATTAACTACATTTTCTAAAATCTGAACCTGGGTTTTGTGGTCAGGACCGTGGCGCCAGCTTCCTTTTAAATATACTTTGATGATTGCACCTGATGCGACCGTCCTCTCCGTCACCTCAGATACTGCGAGTTTATACCTATGGTCACGTCCAAATGTCAGTAAACTTAATTTTTTCAGCATGGATTTGGCTTAAAAGCACGAGTGATTAAGTCCTATATAAGTGTGCAGCGATGGGAAAGTCAGCTGTTAAAATGAACCATCCATTTTTTTAATGCTGTATAGTTTACAAGATAAAATATCTTTCTCTTTTTTATGTTGTAGATTTAAGTAACAAATGAGAAACGCTAAATTATTTAATACATTTTCAGACAAAGGTCGTCCCCATGATTCCCAGTTTGATTTAAGATAATTAAACCAATAACGAAATAACATTCAATAATGAAAAGAATATGTAAAACTATGGTATTTGGGGTAAAAGTCGCCCCTGCTGTTGGGGCTGAAGACACAATAATTTACAAGATAATTAATAGATGACTGACTTTTCAATTTGTTGACATGACATGGTTCGATTAAGATAGTAAATAACATATTTTATTATGGTGGTTGTCCACCAAAGATAATCATCAGGTTTATAATGAAACCATTATATTTAAAAACATAAGACATGTCATATACAAATATAATTTGTTGTTACTACTGTAAATCTATATTAAATTATTATAGGATCTCCTTCAGTACTTTCAGAAATTTCACTTTAAAAAATGATTTCTATATTTTAAATTACGTTTTATATTATCATTTTAATGACTTTAGCCTATATTTATTTATTTTTTGATTCTTGTATTTATCAAAATAAGCAGAAAATAGTACAAACATTGCTAACGTGATTGTTTTGAACAGGTAGCCTATAACTACGACATTATTTATAAAACCCCACAAAAACATTATTTTGTGCTGGTGAGTCTTTTAAGCCGTGATTGTGGTGCATATGATACACACAATTGTTATTTTTATGTTAATCAGGTCAATGACGGTTATGCACAACATTCTTCCGGGTTACAAAACAGCCTTAACTACAGCGAAGTTCTTCTATAGCCGGTGTTTACAGGAGCTACCACAAATAACAGTTTCGGATGTACAGCCAAACGGACGTCCAGAGCCCAGAGTACTCTGTTAAATAAGGGATTTAAGTTTTACGCCTCCTCATTTATTCATAATTATGAAGATATGTAGTATAGCTTTTTCTAATGGCACCCAGCGATGACGTTACAGCGTTAACGTTACACTCTAAAAAGTGCTGGGTTAAAAAATAACCCAACCATAACCCAGCTGCTGGGTAACTATGGGACAGAACACGCGTTGGGTTGTTTTGACCCAAGTGCTGGGTTAAATCATTTGACCCAAAATGCTGGGTTGTTTATTTGACCCAACCAGTGGGTCAGATTAACTGTGTTGCTGGGTTAAAAACTACCTAAATATTGGGTTATTTGTTGTCTAATTGCCTTGCTACCTTTATATTTACCAATAATAATATATAAATCACAAAAGAATGTAAAATTATTATTGTTTTTCTGTAGTACAGTTACACAACACAAAAAAATGCATCTGTAAATGTCAATTTAATGAGTTTTCAATTTAATACAGTTTTCAAATAGGTGCAGCTGTCACACATTTTGTCCAACCCTTACAGACACAAATAACGGTTTTAGTAGATCAGTTTCCTTTAATCACAAAACTGTAAACAAGGCACAATATATTCCTATTCTTTATGTCAACATTGCAGCAGCAGAACACTCAAAAATGAATTATTACCACATTAGAATCATTCCAAACATCGTGCCATTAAAACTAAGCCAAACAAAGAGTCCACTAGACAATTCTTACAATTTAAAACATGTTACAAGTGGATAAAAAAAAAAAAAAAAAAAATTTGCCCTCAAAAACTTCACACATGAAGACTTATGTCCATCAATATGATATACTGCAAGCTGGAGAAATTCCCAGGCAACAAGTCCGCTTCAATGGCATGGCCTGGAAAAATGGCGAAGGTCTAGAAATGTTGTTGTCTCATCCCAAGGCTCAAATCCACCATGTTGGTCCCCACCTGTTAATTATACGGCATTTAGTCTTGCAACATTACATTTTAAGTTAAGTGTATTTTATGAACATAAACACAGAGGCATGAAATAAATGCTCATTTTACTTCTCAACTTTTTATACAGTTGTGGTCAAAATTATTAGAACATTAGTATTTTAACCAGCTAAATAAGGTTTTAAGTCAGTGATTTCTATCTTTTGCTGTAGTGTGACAGTAGGAAATATCGGTTTACATTTCCATTCATTTTGCCATTAATTGTGATAATCCAGTGATATTTTTGTTTGCACAACAGCCAGTGCTCCACACAGGATCTGTTCCCATCATCATCCAGAAGAACAGCGTCTCCAAGATGCTTCAAGAGACCTAACTGCAAAGCTACAGTACTGTTAAAAGTTTTAAGCACTTGTCTAAAAATGTCATAAAATGATGCTGTCACAAATAATGTCATAAATAAATGTTCTTTATCAATTAACCTTGATTAACTAAATTAAATCAACATTTGGTTTGACCATCCTTTTACGTTTAAAGCAGCTTTTGCCCTACATTAGGTGCACTTGCACATAGTTTTTCAGGTAGCTTTGCAGGTAGGTCTCTTGAAGCATCTTGGAGACGTTGTCACAGTTCTTCTGGATTCTGTCTCAGTTTGTTCTGTTTCTTCATGTCATTCCAGACAGACTGGATGATGATGAGATCAGATCTCTGTCTGGAGGATTGGCTGTTGTGCAAACAAAAACCTCACTGGATTAATTGAAGGCAAAATGAATGTAAACTGATATTTCTTATATCTGTGCTGACACACTACAGCAAAAGATAACAAACACTGACTTAAAATCATTTTTTAGCTGGTGAAAATACTACTGTTATAATAATTTTGGCCACCACTGTGTTTATATATATATATATATATATATATATATATATATATATATATATACACACACACCCTTATTAGAGCAGAAAACGTAAAACAAAACTTACAGGTTGTACGTCAATGAATGGCCTCCGGGATTTCGTGGTTGTGTGTCTGAAGACCTTTTATCCAGAGTGGGCAGGACTTTGAAAGCACTTTCCCCTTTAGCATCTAAACCATAGGAATAATATGCAAACTGTGAAACATATTTTATAATCAAAACAACAAACTGAAACACTTTCATATGAAGATTTCTTCATTCCTTTAAATAATGCAAATTAATTCCCACCCTTATTCAACTACTGCAGGTTAAGTTTAGGTATGGGGTCAGATTCAGGGATGTAGAATATGCACATGCAGAATAAGGCATCAGTATGTGCTTCATAAGTACTAATTAACAGCCAATATACAAGCTAATAAGCAACTAGTTAAGTGTTACTGTACCATTGTATTTACCCGTTTATGTGTGTCAAATACAGTTGCATATTGTTTTTACAGATTGACATATTATAAGAAAAAGCTTACCTTAAGTCATGTCACCCAGGAATGTCCCTTGCTGAGCAGCACTGGCAAGAATTAGGTCTGCAACTGTAGCCCAGTCTTCAAAAAGTCTGCCTCTGGATATAGCTTCCTAAAGTCTTGTGAAATCTGATCAAATCTGGAAAACAAATGTGGTTCAATAAGTTTAAGGTTTATACTGGTCTCCTAGTTTGTAATGCAACACAAGCATTCACTAAAATAGAGGAAGAGTAAGGGGCCGTTCACATGCCGCGCCTAAAAACGCGTGAAAACGCAAGGCGCGTCGCTTTCTCTCATTCTTTCCAAAACGCAGCTTGCTCTCCCATGGCGTCTGCCGTTGCTAAGCAACCATGTCCCGCGCCTGGAAAAACGAGCTTCCAATATGAGCCAGTGTTGCCAGACGTACGATAATTATCGTATTTGTACCATAATTTTGACCTCTGTACGATGTACGATCAATAATACCACAATGTACGATAATTTCAGAATTTTGTGACACCATGGTCGTTGTAATTATAAGAGCTTCTATTCTCAAAGATCTAGCTGTGTGGATACTACATCTACCTTCATGATTGTGAGGAGACGTGAACGTGGCGTTACGCATGCATTTCATCCAATCTTACGTCTTCTCAACCAATATCATTGTGGAGAATGGCTCTCTCTCACAAGCACAAGTTAACGTTCCTGTCGCACTTAGGTCAGTTGTTTCAAAACTGAGGTTGTTAGTTTAACAATAAAGTATAGAAAATGAGTGCTGAAAAGGATAAATAGCTGTAACATCTAGATAAATATCTTTATTTTGAACGTTTGACTCAAATACGATAATTTTCTCCCAAATACGATAATTTTGAGCTTCTGGTACGATACTTGGACATTTCCAATCTGGCAACACTGATATGAGCGTATATTGGCATCTACATTTTAAATAACGAACTTCAGTGCGCAAAAAACGCGACATGTGAACGGCCACATACACCACGAGAGATTAAGTCTAACTTTACATACTGTAGCTAAGACAACATTACATTTAAGTAATAAACAATAGTACATACCAGTCATATTGTGGTTTAACGTTATTAAAGTAAGGGACATAGCGTTTTAGCTAATGCAGATACCTCAAGGAAAAAAGCGCGAAAATGCTCAACATAAAACATATGGACCTATCGTTGGATTCGGCACGTCGCAGACATTTACTTGAAAAAATATGCCCTTAAAAGATCAATTTTTGTATGAAATTATCTAATTTGGACAAAACATTACAAAGCCATACAGTATGCAGACAGTAAAGGAACTTACCCCCGTATTTCTCTGACCTACTCTTTCCATAAGGCGTTAAAATAAAGGCCATATGTATACTGTAATTTATACAAATAACACTACACACACACACACACTTTATACAACAATAAAGCGATTGTTGAGGCAAAAAAGTACATCGCTAGGCTGCTTAAGTTACAACGTTCGTCATTCACGGAATAAAATGCCAACCCCGCACAGCGACATATCAAATATTGCATTAAACAGTGAAATCAGTGTGCTCTAAAACACAACTTATTAAAAATAAAGGTAAATAATTATATAATCATATTATTAATTTACCTTATAATCCTGCTTGCTGCGAGGTGCCTGACCGCCTGGCGACGAGACGAGTGAAGAATCCAGAATGTTCGATGAAGTGAAAAAAATAAACAAACCGGTTGGGTCAAAATAACCCAACCCTGGTGTTCATAGTGAAAGAACCCCTTATAGTCCAATTGACCCAGCATGATCAACCCAACTGTGTGTTTACAGTGCCTCAAACAACCCAGAATTTTGACCCAGCACAATTAACCCAGCAATGTGTTTACAAAAATAACCCAGCACTTTTTAGAGTGTAGCTACATTAACGTTAACGTTAGTTAGTTTAGACTTGTATGTTATCAGTACTTCAGCCTTTTTGCTCGCAGGCGATTACAACAATCAAATGAAGACTGCATTTTAGCGATGTTGTTATAGTACCAATTACTACGATGTCCGTGTAGTCAACCTTTTATGTTAGGTAATCCATCTGACTAAGTTAGGTCTAATGTTTAGGTAGACTGCTGTTCTTTGGTGTTTCACAATAGTAAAACATTGTTAGAATAATGACAAATGTGATGATCGAATGCTGTATCTTCTTGTCCACCAGTTTCAAACAAAGACAGGTTGACCGGTAATGTCAGCGTCACAGCAGCTTGGTCCATGCAGAAGAATGAGAAACCACACAGCTTGAGAGGAGGCTAATGTTTAGGGAAGGGTTTGGGTATTCTGTACAAATCTTAATTCAGGGTTATTTGTTCTGGTAACTGTTTAAGTTGCAAAATTCACTTCAAAAACACTTCAAAGGACACATCAGTGACAATCTTTGTCCAATTGTCAACAGACCATCAGTCAAACTCACTATGAAAAATGAAAGTTTTCATATGAAGTTCAAAATGAAGTTTTCATATATAAATTCAGGAATCACGAATATGACAAAATAATATTATTTTATATATATTAATTGTATAGCTATAATAGTTGTATCGAATGAGGTAAATGAGGAAATTACAGTGCCTTGAATTAATTAAACAATGTTTAATTTCGCTCTCTGGAAATGTAAAGAAAAAATACAGTTTTTACTTGGAATTCGTTTTTAATCCCTGGTTTTAAACAAGCATATACATGAGATAATTTATATATTATTGCTTGAATAAATGTTTCAAAATAGTGCTAGACATTTTATAATTAAGGAAATTAAACAGACCTAGGCGTTTGAAAAGACATAGTGAAATGTAGACAAAAAACAAAAAGGCCAAATGTGCTGCACTGGTCTCTCAGTGTAATCAACGGTGCTCTTTGGATATTTAGAGGTACATATCAAGCTAAGAAGATGAAGTACTCCAAGGCACTCGTGAAGTAAAAAGCCTTTAATTCAATGGGCTAAATCTTTTAAAAAGTTAAAAGAGTAGATCTACGCGTTTCGGCTCAATCAGCTTTCTTCAGGATACAGATCAGTAGTTCAAACCAGTGTTCTTAAACCATCAGAAACAATCACAAGCAGCTGGTTAAACAGTGGGAGTGGCTAGAGCTATCCTCCTTGTGCATGGGAGTGGCTAAAGCCTTCCTAATACCCAAAAAATAAAAATAAACACAACTAATAATACAACAATACTAATAGTAATATACATACCTATAAAGTCTGCATACATACAACAGTAGAAATATCAAGAGGAAATTGATAATCACAGAAAAGGTAAAAAATTAATTTCTTCATTAACTCCAGGAGGCTTAGTTCCCTTAAGTGTATAAATCCAGAAAGTTTCTTGTTGTAAAAGCTGTTTTAGTCTATCTCCTCCTCTTATTGAGCATGAGATAGATTCAATTCCAATCACCTTAAGAGAACTCTCACTAGCATGACCAGCTTCGTTGTAATGCCTTGCCATAGGATACAACATATTTTTTGATCGAATGGCATATTTATGTTCAGACACTCTTAAACGTAATTTCCTTTTAGTTTGACCAATATAAAAATGTCCACATTCACATTCTAGCCTATATACTACATATGAAGAATTACCATTAATAAATGACTCAATTGGATATACTTTGCCAGAAATTACATCATTAAAATTATTTGTTCTCACCATGTTGCCACAGTGTTTACAACTTCCACATCTAAAATAGCTGGTTAGAGAACCAAGCCATGTTTTCTTTTCAGGGGCTGGGAGATAACTACGTACTACCTTATTTCTTATAGTTGGCGGATGTCTATAGCAAATCAATGGTTTTTCTGGAAAAATTGTCCCCAAAGTACTATCACTCTCTACAATGTCCCAATTGGAATTTATAATATGTTTAATTTGTGTAGCTTCACGACTATATGTTGAAAAAGAAACCCGATTAAAATTAGCATGTGAATGTTGTTGTACATTTTTCTTTTTACTCAATAATTGTTTCCTATCCAAAGATTTCACTCTTTCCGAGGCTCTTTGTAAATCTTCCGATTTGTAGCCTCTTTGTCGAAACCGACTAGTCATATCATTAGGGGTGGGTATCGTTTGAATTTTATCGATTTCGATTCCGATTCCGATTCCACTTATCGATTCCGATTCTTTTCGATTCCCAGTTTCGATTCCGATTTAGTAAAAAAAAAAAAAAAACAACAAACACAAAAGTCAAACATTAATATATTAAACATGTTTATTTTCAGTGCTAGCTTGCAACATATTATTTTATTACAGGGGTTCTCAACCTTTTTTATATCAGGGCCCCCTTCTTCTCGGGTCAGTTTTGCAAGGCCCCCCTATGCCTGACATTTCCTCTAAAGGTGTTTATTTTTTAACCTTTTTTATTAACCTAAACATTAGTTTTGCCTTTTTATTTTCTCCTGCATGTTATTAAAAAAAATCAAGCAAACTTTAAATTAAAGCTATACTTTTGAATTTAAAAGAAAATCCTCTGCTCTAACTTTTTAACATGAATACACACATACAGATTTAAAGCACCTAAATTATTTAATTCAGACATTCTTCACAACTTCAGAGTACTCTTTCTTAAGTGACTGAATATCTACTGTTTGTATTCATTATAAAATAAACATATAAATGAAAAATACAGTAAATACATTGTAAATCTGTTTATGCTGGTGCTCATATGTGCTTAAACACCACAGACCCTTACAAGATCCACCTCTATGGGTAAGCATTCATTATAAAAAAACTCACAGGACATTCATTTTGAAAACTATGCAAATATTTTGAAATTTCACGCAAAAATACTATGGATCAGAGCACCGAAAGCATGAATAGTTTGTGAATCAACAGCGGACTTATGCGTGCCTAATGTACGACTCCGATATACAAGAATGAATACATTAGGCACGCGCGAGTTCGTTACTATTACTCTGGTCATCTTTGCCTTTACATTACCGGGAGAGTTTGTTTCATGCAGCCAAGAGATAAAGTAGATACCTGTCTTCCCGCGGGGGTATAAGTGACTTTTATGTGGGCTTTTGCAGGACGAAATAACATATATTCCTTCTGGAGTGGGCGGGCGCAGGACTAAAATCCGTCCCTTGCAGATCTCTAAGATGAAGTTTGCGTGCAGCGGTAGATTTGTCTTCGGTTTTTACAAAGCGTAGACACACTTTTAAACGCTTACCGTGATCCATCTTTTCGACTGATGTTTACATTACCACGTAAAGTCCTGGCAGATTGCACGCGCGGAAGGTCCTGGCAGATCACTAGATGGAAAAAATGCACCCTGGAATCGAAACGAGGAATCGAAATTTTAATATTATAACAAGTATCCGATTCTTTATCTTAAGTATCCGATTCCAGAATCGGAATCGATTTTCGATTCCCAACCCTACATATCATGTAATTGAAATTCAGAATCATTTTCTGAGTCACAAATACGTTTCAGTCTTAGGAATTGACCATGAGGGATATTATCGATCAACCAAGGTGGATGGAAGCTGTTAGCTCTAAGAATGGTATTTCGATCTGTTAGTTTCCTAAAAATAGAAGTATGTAAATCACCATTAACATCCTTAGCTATTTTTAAATCCAGAAAATTAATTTCTGACCCCGAATACTCCAGACTTAATTTCAAATTAGGATTGTGCCATTAATATATTCATGAAACAAGTGTAATTCAGAATCCGAACCTGACCAAATCAACAAGATATCATCAATATATTTACCCCAGAAAACAATTTTATCCAAAAATAGATGGAGTTGAAAAAATATATCTTTCTTCCCACAATCCCAAAAGGAGGCAAACTTCCTTGAGGTCTATCACCCAGATATCGTTTTGCAGCCTCAAGTCCCCTCTGCATGATCAATGTTAGCATACAACGATTCAATGTCCATAGTTACAAACAACGATTCACCTACATTTTTTATATCATTAATCTTATTCAGCACATGAGTACTATTCAATTCAAGTTTATTTGTATAGCGCTTTTCACAATACAAATCGTTGCAAAGCAGCTGTACAAAAAATGTAGGCTACTACAATATATTTAGTAGCTTATTAGTGGTGACTACTGTATGTTAAGTCGATGTACATATGGTATAAATATAAAAAAAAAGTAATGGTGTAATCAAAAACAGATGATGAACACTAATAGTAATGATTATGTGTTGCAATCAAACTTGTAGAAAATTTGTGTAGTGCTGTATGTTGTTTCAAGGCTGGCATCATCTGCGGTCCTCTGGGGGGTTGGCATCATCTCTTCTTCTGAATCCGGGCTGAATCTTGTGTAATTCCTAGTTACCACGGGATGGAAATCCTGTGGCAGAAACAGAGAAACAAATAGAGAAATAATTAGTGTAGCTGCTGTTCCAACCAAGCAAAAATTGTGTGTTTTGCCCAAGCTGAAAAATGTTGATGTATGTGTTCAGATGTAACTGAAGTACAACGTTATGAGATCCATTATGTGAATGCTTGGCTAAAGAGATGAGTCTTTAATCTAGATTTAAATATACAGAGTGTGTCTGAACCCCGAACGTTATCAGGAAGGCTATTCCAGATTTTTGGAGCCAAATGTGAAAAGGCTCTCCCTCCTTTAGTGGACTTTACTATCTTAGTACTCACATAGTGAAATGTGTCTAATAAATCCAAAAAGAAAGAGAAGCATTGGACATAATCAAAATATTCGAGTCATTTATTAGGAATACCATTTTGTTAACAATTAAGATGCTGCATGTGTTTATCCAGTCTAATCGAAGACTTTCCCAACAAAAATCCCAACCCCTGTCAGAAAATACATAAAACTGACATTACTGAGCTATATGCGTTTAAAAGTAGTCTAATAAAATGGTACAGTGGCATTGCTCAGTTCAACCTGTTGGGAAATCGGGCATTTTGTCCCGCGTCAGCATTTATTCAACAGTTAATAACGCTCAACATTCAAAAGATAAATATTATTCAGCCAATAAAGTGTAGGTCTATGTAATTCATAGAAAATTGTGTCTAGTACTATATAAATTGCAAAGGTTTAATTGGCATCTTTATTTCAACCGTCGTCGACCCCCTTCAATTATATCTTCTGTCATAAAATGCCGACTGCAGACAGTGGTGTGTCTCCTTATAACGAAATTATCACGTCTAATATTTCGGACCCAAATCGTCCTGACTGGTTCATCCTTTGGGAACTGGTGGAAACTTACCCCTGAGTTAATTTTCCCCGAAACAGAGTATCTCGGCACACAACAAAAACTGCTGTTCGGATGTTCCCGTTTCTGATATTTTAACATTCGTGACATTTTAATTAAACCAAATAGTCTACGCAAAAGTTTGATCACAAGTAAGAAGTGTATTAATAATTAAACGAAGCGAAATTCAACAGTTACATCAGAGATCACCTAGGCTACTGCTGCATCTGTGTACGGAAGTGAAAAGCGGAAGTGATTAGTCCTGTTTTCCGGTTCGAACGCTGGGCGCTTCGCATAACCCGAATTCTGGTGAAGAACAATGCCCTGTGTCAAAAATAGACTCGGCGCCGAAACAATCGCAGCACAGAAGTGCTTCTGCTCTGCTTCTGCTACGCGCCGCCTCTGTGTGTGGTGTGAATGCTCTTATCTGTTAACATGGGAGCCCAAAAAAATATGCGCTGCTTACGTCCTGCTTACGCGTGCAGAGTGAAACCGGCGTTATCGCGCTGATGTGACCGAGCCCGACCCGAACCAGAGCATCCTTTCTAAATATCTGTCTATCTTATCTAATATCTGTCCGAACCCAACCCTACCGTCGGGCTTGGGTCGGGTATCCATCCCCTAATGTACAGCTGTAGAGACTACTATGAATTGATGGAATTATTTTATGGTCCTTCAGACTTATCCTTTAATACAACATGAACAAATATATAAAGTGAACTAGAGTATTGTTATTATCTGACATACACTTGACAGTACTTTTTTTATAGTTAGCATTACTACTTCTGGTTTTCTGAAGTACATCAGCGCTTTTTATAGCAGAGAATTCTGGGCAGAATTAAAAGATTCTCACTAGATCTCACAGCAACCTTATTCATTGTGCAGCAAATTCAAGCTCTTTTCACTTCCTCCAGCAGTAACTGTGTTGCAAAATCAGCTTAGTTTGTTTGTGTTGCAGTCCGAGCTGATAAACGGTCCACAATGGGCAGATCAAGTGCAGCAGGGTTTAGTTTTGTTTGCCGTTTGATGTTTCTCATATGCAACATAAATGGCAGCACTTCTGAGTTGAACACAATGGTTGCGCCTGTGCAATTGCTCATAAAAAAAAAAACAGTCGTACCGCCATAAAAAATGGTTGCAGTCTGGGGCCCTGTAATAATAACGCAAGTGTCACGTCGTTTTGCAGCGGTGTGTACACAGTATACCATAGCGCATGTTTTCATATCAGTACTAAGTAGGGCTGGGCGATTTTGCCTAAAAAAAAATCTTCGATTTTTAAGGAAAAATTTGAGTTTCGATTAGATTTTCGTTTTTTTTTTTTTTTTTTTCTCCAATGCACTTAAATGACTGCAGACATCAGATATAGTGTCAAAAGTGCAACTTTATTGCTATGATTGTCCTCAAGAGTTAAAATGCGTAGAATCCCAAAACAAAAAGTAAATGAGGCTCTGTCATTCAACAATTTCAAGCTTTAACCCAGGTTTAAGCAAAAGTGCAACAACTTCAGTAGCTCAATTTTTCTGTTCAAGAAATCAGATAATTACAAATTTTGTTACATATAACATTAAAATTAAAAAATAAACTCTTCTCAGTATAGTGTGAATATAAAAAATGAAACATGCCTGTGGCAGACATATAGCCTGCTCAAAGAGTGAACAAATGTAAACTTCTATCTATAACAACAAAACACGTGCTTGTTAGATCTCTGAAACATTGTGCATGCTCATTCTAAACATTTTTTGCAAGAAAGATGAGCCTGTCCACAGCTTCTGGCTTAAGACAGGCCCGGTTGCAGGTAACTATTCCCCCACCCACACTAAATACCCTCTCTGAGGGGGCACTAGTGGCTGGAATAGAAAGATATTTTTTAGCCAGTAAGCTTAGCCTTGGAAAGTTGGGCTGATGCAGCTTCCACCATTCAAGAGGATCTGTGTCTGGCTCTATGTCTGGAATAAGGAAATACGTTGCAAGCTCAGTCTCAATTTTTGTTTTCTCAGATTGTGGGTGTGGCGTGGTGGATGGTGCACTGTTTTTAAAGAAGGCACCCAGAGTCATTTTCTTTTATGGTGGGGTGTTCTCTTGAACAGCTGAGGGACCAGCTTCCTCTGTGGTAGAGTTGCAGAGAGCAGAGATCTCAGAGACCGCTCTTTTTTTGACAACTTCCAGTTTGCTAGCATCAATGTAGGTTGTACGGAACCTCGTGTCTAAAAGTGTGGCCATGTCCAAAAGTTCCTCTTTCTCCAAATCACAGCTCACTGCGGATCTTTTCCCGAGTTGTATTGTACAGGTGAGGCAGCGCTACATCGGCGAAATACTTGCGACTGGGGACAACGTACCTCGCATCTAATACTTTCAGCATGTGATTAAAGCCTCGCTTTTCGACAGAATAAATTGGCAGCATGTCTGTGGCAATAAAACGTGATCGCCTCTGTAATCGCTTTCCAACGCGCTCCGTTCTTATCATAAGGCACACAGTTTGTAAAGCTCTCAGGAAGTGTAGTTTGCTTTTTAGCAGGTGTCCTAGAGGAGCCGTTTTCACTACGGAGCCGGCTGCACTTCTTCCATTCTTCGGGATGTTTATTCCTCAGGTGCTGGAAAAGATTTGTTGTACTGCTGCTTCCAGTAGCAACAGCCTTGAAACATATTTTGCAGCAAGGCTTCGTCTGTGTTTTGTCTGCTGCATCAAAACCAAACCAGTTCCAAATTACGGAATTACCTGTGCCTTTCTTTGGAAGTAGTTCTCTGCTACATGCTGCCATGTTGTTTTGACTGTGTTACGCGGGGCGGGGGCTGGCTCATATCGCGCTACGGTAACGCACAAGGACGAAACGTGGAAAAGTCCGAAAAAACTATTGTGGCAAAAAACTAAATAAAATAAAAATCGTTTTTAACTACAAAATCGATAAATCGATTACATCGATTTTTTGCCCAGCCCTAGCACTAAGTGATTAATTTAACAACATTTTCCCATTTGGTGATCAAATAAACTCTTGTAGACCACCGCTTGAATTGAAGACGACATGTCCTGGGAATGTGATGAAGGATAGCTGCGAGTTCTTCTCCACACAGCACTGCACTTTTGCCCGGTTCGTGACTAACATAATTTGATTAGATAATCGCAAAGGTTCTAGAATAGAAGCAGTTAAATTGTGAAAGTACACAGTTTCCATATGTATGTAATTTCAATACTGTGGCCTTCGTGTAGATATTTAAAGATGGCCATTTTTAGCTTGACTGTTGATGTAATGGTAACACTTTACAATGAGTCCATCTGTAACATTAGGATTGATAAAAGTTATTTAAAGCTATAGAATATAAGTATTGTTCCCTGATAGAGTGTGTTAATTTCTTTAAAAAATTGTATCTGTATTAGTCACTTTTTTTTTTTTTTTTTTTGCTGGATTAATAGATAATCCATATCAGAATGGTAATACATTTACTCACATGTTCACTTTCTAATAACCATGTATCCAATATCGCCACTTGCCATTATGTTGTGTATTCTGCATCAGTTAACTCAGTGACGGTGAAGCAGGTGCTGTTCAGTGGAATATGTCTGTATAGCCACGCTGCATGTGTCCTGGGGAAACTATTTTTTCTTTGACTATACAGCAAAAGTAAAAAATAAAATAAATAAATACATTTAACCATTAGCTGATATTATTAATCAGTTCAAATTCTTGTCGGTTTACAGTTAAAGGGTCAGTATGAGCATCCCTAAATACAAACTTTACAGTTTAAAAATGTGTTACTTAAATGTGTTATAAATGTTAAAAGTCATTTTAATTAAATTACATTGGACAATGTAATTTTCAGACGGTCCCTTACGCATCAAGCACTGCGATAGCGCGTCAAGGCTTTCTCCGGTTTACATTTGCTGCTACACCTGTGGTTTTAAAATCTTTTTTTCCTGATGTCTATATAAAGTGGTTGCATATTGTTAAACTAATTGTGGTGGTGATATCTTTGAACAGTGGCAATGTCCGGCGAATAACGAACTTAAAACTTTACCACGCAATCTTACAGATAATCTGTGTCGGTTAACAAGCAATCACAGTTTATGAGTTCTGACGTAGACAGTAAATTATTGCATGGTCAAATTAATGAACCATATTCCTATAGTGCTCTGTCTGTAGGCTAATCCAGCCACCCGTCTCCTCCCTCGACGGTAATGGTACAGACCATCACAAGTTGCGTTTTTTTTTTTTTTTTTTTTTTTTTTCTGAAATCTGAAGTCTTTTTTTTTTTTTTTTAAGAACAAAAACAGGTACTACTGCACCCCTACTGCAAACCGTTACACAGACCAAATTAATGGCGGTTAAACTTGATTTATTTTCAACATATTCACATATCCTGTGTATTTGTTTTTTGGCTGTGGGTTAATGTATTTTTAACATTATCTATTATGAAGAGGCTTGCTTGTTTGTAACACTCAATTTGATAATGAAAGCATTGAATTGATAACTGGTTTATTTATTCATTCATTTATTTTATTTTTTTACAGCAATTCACCTACAGTTTACCATTTGAATGCTGGAATATTCTCATTAGCCTAAAAGTGAAGAAGACAGTTTGTGAGAGAAAATTGAAAACATGAATGATCCAGAGTCCTGCAGAGTAAAACAGGAAGATACTGAACAACAAATAGGTTGGTGTTTGTTCTTAATTCTTAAATAAGCTTAAAAAAGGTTAAAAATGTTTCAAAATCCATTTTTGATCAAGTACATATAACCAATCAGTGTTTTAAAACTGTATCCTTACCTTTGCCTGATTCACAACAGTAAGCTTGCACACTGCAAACATAAAATTGTGTTCTAGTATTAAAATCTTGAATCAGGATGCATTTACTTGACAAATTGTGCAAATTGAAAATGTGGCTAATGGAAATGCATCAATTGGGCAAAACTCCCATTTCCAAAGTGTACGCTTGCACAAGGTGATTTTTCAGGCATTTCAAAAAAAGGAATATTTTGCAAAACTGCAATGGGAAGTTGTTGTTTTTTTTTCACGTTGAAAAGTCACATGCTCTAGTCATGTGATCCTCCTTCAATGTACTAAAACATCCAAGAAACACCTGGCTGCTCTCAAGCATAAGGGGCTTTACCTGTCATTACTGCTTAGACCATTTACACTGCACACGTCTGCGGCTCTGTCACAGCTACCAGAGCTGATCGCAGACACTCTAGCCAATGCTTGTGTTTACTAGGGGTGCAACAGTTCAACTTACTCACGGTTCAGTTTGTATCACGGTTTTAGAGTCATGGTTTCGGTTAGGGGTGGGCGGTACACCGGTGTCATAGTCAGCACCGGTGTGACATTGCGCCACGACATGAATTTTCTAAAACCGTCAATACCGTAATAAATCAATTATGTTCCTCGAACGGCTGCATTTACATCAGTAATAGCTAATTCTAAATAATAAGGCATTCAATTTTCTTCAAACGTTCAGTTGTGGTCTGAATACCTGTCCTTATACTATATATCTTGTTGTAAATAAAGTAAAACATATTCGTATCAGCTTTGTAGGTGGGAGGTAAAAGGGGAGTGGCCATTAAAGGACTGGTGAAACACCGTGAAGAAAATTCGGGCCTGTAGCCTATACCAGGGGCGGAGTGGCAATCGGGACGACCGGGACTTTTCCCGGCGGCCGGCCGAAGGATTTACACAGCGGATCACAAATTGAGCGGCGCGAGGAGAACGCGACCGGCCTGTTTACTTTTACTTTTGATTTTGCGATAGCGCACACTCTGTGTAAAGGGAGCAGCACATCTTTTAACGTTAATAGATATTTGTCAGTGAGTACAAGATTGCAGCAAATCCTCCAGTCTATGTTTGTCATCTCTCTTTACTTTCGACCCGTGATCATTTAAATCTAAAGGTCATTGTACACTGAGTCCGATTTTCGTATGTTTTTTTATTTATTTTTTTAGTTTTCTCATATTCGCCATCTTTATCAAAATGCTTATTATGGATGCGAACATGCATGAAAAACAAACACGATCCGATTTTTTTTTTTTTTTTTTTATGACGGACGAAAGTTTCAGAAGCAGTGTGTAAACTCAATTAACATAACCTGTATTTTTTTTTTTAACGTGCAAAAATCTCGGACGAAAATTTCGTACTCATGTGTGCAATGCCATTAACTCCAGCAGCTCGTGTTGGATGCAGGGTTGCCAAGTCCGCGTTTTTCCCCACAGAATTGGTCTACTTTTAAACTGTTGCCATGGGTTGATTTCCCCCAGTTATTTAAAGGTTTTAAATATTGCAGAAATTAAATTTCAATAAAAAATAATTTTTGTTTTGTTGTACACTGTTAAGTAAGATCTTTAGGTTTTTTGCTAAATAAATATGTTAAGAATGCACACTCTCCCATGTCTCTTTTTGATAAGGATACCTACCATTTACTTATTATATTATAAAAATATTAACTTTATTCACATACTAAAGGGACAGGACAGGCTGCTACTCCCAAAATGTACCAAAAAAAGTAATACCGTGATATTATACCGTCACCGTTCAAAAGATGAAAAATACCGTGATATTAATTTAAGGTCATATCGCCCACCCCTAGTTTCGGTACGGTTCAGTATGTGGTATGATTAGGGAAAACAAAAAATGTAAAAGTAAAGAAATAAGAATAATCTATCTAACTACAAACAACTGCACAAATAAATAGAATAGAGTAAAGATACAAATAAAATAAACAGATTTTTTTTTTTTTTTTTTTCTTCAGGTAGGTCTAACATTAGTTTTTAGGTACAGAAACTGAATAAAATGATCAAATGTAAAAAAGCATTGCAGTATAAATTGTTTATTAAAGTTACAAAAGCTATTTAATCAAGAGCAGTGAGTGATTTCCTTGTTGTTGCTGTTTGGTAAATGTTAAGAAATTGCTGTCATTAAGTGAATGTACTGATCCAGTGCACTGATACTTAACGCTTAGCCAGCTAAGTCTGCTAGGATACTTGCCAAGACAGGAATTTTGACAAATATTTAGCGTGAATTTGTCCATTCAAACAATAAAAGAGCTTAATATTTGTGCGCGTTCTGAGTCGCGAGTTTGCACGCTTCGGATGAGCGCACACACAGATCTTCTCACTTCTCACTGCATGCGCAGGTTTGCGTCTTATGGCTTTTAAATGTTGAAACTGGCAAAGCTTAAATGAGTTTAGTTTAAATCCAGATTAGGGCTGCAACAACGAATCGATAAAATCGATTACTAAAAGAGTTGGCAACGAATTTCATAATCGATTCGTTGTGTCGCGCGACGCAGAGACATTTGGTTAATTATATATAAAAAAAAAATGGAGCGCAGAGCGGAGTGGACCCATTCGGTCTCTCTCCCGCACTGATGCCAGCAGAGTTCGGCGCCTCATAAGCTGTTTCCATCCAAAACTGCGAATTTAACTTATGCGCAAAACTGGAACATTTGAGCATAAAGCACCGTTTCTACATATAATATATATATATATATATATATATATATATATATATATATATTAAATAGCTTGCACCTCAAGGTGAGCAGTAGGGATGCGACTGTGAGGAAATTTCCCCACCGGTTAAATTTTTTTCGGAGCAAAAATCAAGCACCTCGATCGGCCACGATGTTCGGCGGAGATTATCTGGTAATGTAAGGCGTTCGAAGATCGAATCTTGCACCTCCCGGTCTGCTAGCACACAGATCGGTGCTGCCCCGATTTATATCAAACATGTTTGATATGTAAGCCTACTTAGGCTGCCTACTTTCACAGCAGCCAATGCGCGATCGCAAAACAGCTGCTGTACGGGTCGTTGGATAGTGGAGATGGAGAAAACTACTTCTATAGTTTTTGTAACACTGTCTGTCTGTATAATGTGTCGAAAACATACCACAACCGTAAGGAGAAAGAGGAGCTCTGCTGAGGTGAAATCGTCTCAGTTTTGAATAGGGCTGTGACGGTGGCACGTTGTTGTTTTTTTTTTATATATATACACTTCAGTCAGCGAACAAGCAGCCTAAAACCCTAAATTAAATCAAAGAAATAATATATTTAATTAAGAAAGTAGCCTAAGAATATTAAATAG
The DNA here is from genome assembly GCF_049309525.1 of Garra rufa. NCBI lineage: Eukaryota > Metazoa > Chordata > Actinopteri > Cypriniformes > Cyprinidae > Garra > Garra rufa. The sequence continues at coordinate 2,058,284 of NC_133378.1, read as the reverse complement.
GCTATTAAACAAACATTCCTTGCAACAATGTCCGACAGTTAGTTCATCATTTCCAGTCCGACTGTCTTTTTTTCTCTTTCTCTTCCTCATTACACAGCTGCTGTTTTTAATAGCAAAGTGATTACATTTATTTTCGTTTCTTTAGTTTATAAAGTTAATTTAGAGATATATTTGGAACACTTTTTGTTTGTTAAATTAAAGTTTTCGTTTTTTAAAGTCATGACCTAGCAAACAGCGGCATACAGATCAATAGCCTGTTCAAGTCATCGCGATTTAAATTAAAATCCATTGATATAAAAAATAAACTTAACACATATCACAATATTAGTTTAATCATTCAATCAATATAAATCCAAAGTTTGTGCGGAGAGAAGCGCGCTTTGCAGGACATGGAGACGCCAGTGCAATGTGGAATTTCTTTTTTTGCACATAAAGGTAAGAGTAAAATACCACCCGGAACTGTAAAGGGTCTACCTTAGTTTCCATCCATAAAGATGCATTAGGCATTAATGAGCAGATGACAGGATCGTCAGCTTCATCTTTGCAACACTGAATCAGAAAATACTAGTTTATTAATAAGTAATTCAAATATTTTCTTAAATTTTGCCCTGACACATTCATGGTAATTACTTTTGCTGGGGCTTTGAGGCCAGTTTTGCGTGCATTTGAATGCGGAACTCTTCCAGCTGGTCGCTGCTGATGGCAGGACACTAAACACCGCCATGGCAGAATGAATGTAGCAGAAAGTTAGTCAAGTTATCCCGTTCCAGCGTGCAAAGTCACATGACTTTTTTAATGCGCACTGAGGAATTTAATTTGAGAGGCTTCTTGATGGGAAATGCATCATGTACACCACAGCAAGCCGCTGTCTTGACGGATAGTATTTTTATAGTTTATTTAGTTAGTTTATTTATTTAAAAAAAAGTCTATAAATTTGGCAGATGTAAAGCATACAAATGTATGTTTTTTGTGTTAGTCCATTTTTATTTTATTTTATTATTATTATTATAACAGTTCAAGGAGCAACTTGTTCGTGCACTTTCTAAAGATTTTAGTTCTGTTTTTGAATAAAGGGTTGTAAATTAATCCCTTTCTTGTTTTTTTGTTTTTTAAATCCGATTCATCGATTAATCGAAAAAATAATCGACAGATTAATCGATTATTAAAATAATCGTTAGTTGCAGCCCTACTAATTACAAACATTTTAAAATTTTGGAAATATTTTGAAAAAACGCATCAGAATATTTCTACTATTATGTCAGAATTCAAAGGTGGTGTGGTGTGTATGTTTGGGCATAAAAACATCTACAAAGTTACAAATCCCAAAGTCCACTCCGAAGGGAAATATTTAGTTTTTAAATAATCAATTTTCAAGAACTACAACGAACGGCTCATTTGGACTACAGCGTTTGTTTTCCAGATGCTATGATGTCACAATGTAAATCCCACCTACGGAATTCGAATTGTGGAAGAGGTGCAGGATTCGCCTAACTTTAGCAAAGTAGCATGACTAAAGTGTCCACAAACTGCTGCGATAGCCTTGCTGGAGCCGCGGCGTTGACATGCGGTATAGAGGGTCAAAACACAAGCAGAGGCTAATGTAAACATAAACACTGACTAGTGACGATCATCGGTGTCTGTGTCGGAGCCGCACCATAGACACGTTGTAACAGTCACGGTCTGTCACGGGTTTTGTCAGTACTGTTTTAGTTGTGTTCATACTAGCCACTAGAGGGACACGTGTAGCTCACTCTGGACTAGATAAAACAGGAAGTAGTAGAGTAAGAGATAGGTTCTGTTTGAAGCTGCCTCATGTTGCCTTTAGCCCCTGCTCTTTTTTGAGAAACCCTTTGTTTCCTGCTCAAACGTAAGTTATTGATTATGTTACCCCTTACTTTGTTTTTTCTTAATTGAGTTTAATTAGTTATTCTGTGTTTTCTCTTGTAGAGGATTGTTTATGTTGTAGTTCTTGCTCAAATACTGTGACTAGCATTGATGGACCATTATACTGCTGAAGCCAATTCTTTGGCATATATTGGAGCGGGTCCTTGGTGCAGACTGGACATTCAAGTTTAGGACATCAGCTTGCCATCTGCTTATCTACAGATAGGACTGGTTACTTTTGCTTCAGGAACTGTTTATGATCTCAACCTGTTTTGGACTCTGTGGACCGTATTAATTCTTCTCACACATGTACTCATACGCACGGTAGATTTATGGAATTGTATATATTTGTATGTGACTTGCACTGTCTGAAGAGTTGTGTCTGACCAAAGTATTGATTGAAAACATGCAGAAAGAAACGTCTCTAGGTTACGTATGTAACCATGGTTCCCTGAGAAGGGAACGAGACACCGCGTCCCCTAGGGGTCGCTATTGGGAAACGCTGCAGCGTGACTCGTGTCTGAAGAATGCATATAGAAAAACTCCATGAAATGGCCGGCGACAGCGTATGGTGGCGTGCACGTCGCTGCTGGTGCGTCACTACCGGGCGACACAGTATAAAGAGTCGCCGAAGTAAACATACACCCGCTTCACTGTCTGAAGCTTCTCGTCCGAGGCATGGTAAGAAGCGTAGGGGACGCGGTGTCTCGTTCCCTTCTCAGGGAACCATGGTTACAAACGTAACCTAGAGACGTTCCCTTCCGAGGGAACTCTCACAGCGTCCCCTAGGGGTCGCTATTGGGGAACAGTATACCCACGTCTCCATGCTGAGGGGAGTGCATAGTAGCGAGCACTAAGTGTAAATTCTGTGAGGAATTATCCCTATAAGACGAGGTGACAGCTGTCAGAACGTAACCTCCCCGGCCAAAGCCTGAACTTTTACTCACTTACCTGAATGGGTCAAAGGACCCAGAGCACAGCTCAGGTTGGAATCGGAGATTCCTTCGGAGGAACGGCTAAGTTAATACTTAGACTTAACTAGAACAGGAACTGCCAGTACTACTGAGTCTAGTTCCCTCAGTGAACTGACTCAGAAATAGCGACTAACAGGCCTATCCCAAGACAGAGACCGTTCTAGCAGGGGTTATCCTCAGATAACGCACCCTGGATAACAGATGGTCAGGAGATATCTGAGGTGATATCGATTGAAGTTGGGCCCAGGGAGACCGGGGTTTTAAACCAACTCAAAGAATGGGAACGAGGACCGCGTAACCCATACCGTATAGGATTTTAGAAAGAACCCAGAAACTTGGTGGGAACTTACCACTTATGTGGATTTTAGGAAGTGCACAAAGATTCCGTGCGCACTTACCACTATTGTGGATTTCAGAAAGTGCCCAGGGTTTAGCGTGGGACACTTACCCTAGTAAAATGGGATTTGGAGACTGTGTTTTCCCCCATTTTGGGGGTTTCATATTAAAGCTCCATATTTGTCATAGGATGACAAGAATTAAAATAGGGGAGGAACCCTCCCTGCTTAGAGAGGGGAGCAATGCTACACCCCAATCAGGACAGACAGTCCGCAAACTGTTAGTCGACTGATGAAATCATGGAGCTACTGACCATCATGATAGTGGATGCAGACAGCGGACAGACCCCTAACCCCCGACTTGCAGGGAGGAACATCCGTCCTTAAAAAGGGCAATGCTCTGAAGGGACCCTTTAGTGTAAAGGGGAGCATACTAGACCCAGTACACATGGATGCTTACTAGGAGAAGGTGGTGCTCAGGAATTACCCTTCCTCGGAAGGGGAGCATACTCATCCCACTAGGAGCCGTGCTCTAAAATGGGACCCTTGCGAAGGGGAGCGAACGTGCTCAAATCAGGACCTTGAGAAAGATAGAGGTTATTTCTTCCTTAGCCAAGGGAGAAAAATTCACCATGCGGCAGTGGCGCTGCTTTGAGGGAACCCTAAAGGGTGAGCTGCCAGCAGCCTGAAGAGGCTTTAATCGTAGGAGCCTTCGCTTCTAGCATGTTAAGGGTAGGTTTCAAAACCCTGAGAAACAGGGAGAAATGCCAACACCCGCCAGAAGGTGGTGCTCTAGTAGGACCCTTTCCGCAGAAAAGGGAGCAGCCAAGGTCATTTCAAGGTCCTGAAAAAGGGGGGAACTCCTAGTTAGTCATAAAGCCTGAAGGGGAGGTGACACTTGACCCGGAAGTCAGGCGCAGACAGGCTCCTAACCCTGATTAACAGAGAGGAAAACCCGCCTGCCAGGAGGCAGCGCTCGGATTTCACCCTTCCTCAGAAGGGGAGCTTACTCCTCCTGCCAGGAGCAGCACTCGAGAGGAACCCTTTCTCAAAAGGGGAGCAATCATACCTGACTCAGGAAGCCTGATGACAGATTCTACCCAAACAAAGGGGAATTTGTCCACACGACAGTGGTGCTACTGACGAACCTTGAATTAAGGTGAGCTGCTGTCGTTGAAGAGCTCTGAGAGGACCCTTTCCACGGAAAGGGGAGCTACTAAAGTTACTTCAAGTTCCTGAGAAGGGAGCTCCTGGATAGTCATGGTGACAGACTCCTAACCCTGAAGGCCAGGGAGGAACGCCCGTCCTGACGAGGGGTCGCTCATTGGGGACCCTTTCCTCGGAAAGGGGAAAGCCCAGCTCGTGCATGAGGCCTGAAGAGTGAGAATCAGCCTGGACAAGAAGGACAGGCCCCTAACCCAGATGAACCGGGAGGAGAACCTGGCTCTGTCAGCGAGAAACAGTACTCTAAATAAACCCCTTCCGCAGAAAGGGGAATACTACCTCGGTTGAATCGACCCTGCCCTCGGGCTAACAGGGGGATCGACAGACCCCAGTCTAGGTGGACTTATGTTCCTGTCTCAACGGGACATAAATCCCCCGGAGCAGGAACTTATGAGGATAGACTCCTAACCCTGAAGGCCAGGGAGGAACGCCCATCCCGCCGAGGGGGCGCTCGTTAGGGACCCTTCCCTTGGGAATGGGAGAGCCCAGCTCGAGTGTCAGCCTGAAGAGTGAGAATCAGCCTGGACAAGAGGGACAGGCTCCTAACCCAGATGAACCGGGGAGAAAACCTGGCTTGTCAGCGAGAAGCGGTACTCTGAATAAACCCTTTCCGCGGAAAGGGGAGTACTACTTTAGTTACTGGAGAACTGAGAAATTGCTCCTTGGAGACAAAACTCAGGAGGTGCTGGAAAGAACCTTCGGCTGATAAGATCACTTCACAGGATCTAAAGTCCACAGAGAGAGTCTGGAAGAGGGATTCTCAGAAAAAGGCCTGCAAAGGACAAATGTTAAACATGCCAAGGGCAATCCTAAGAAAGAAACTTAGGGAGCTTACCTTGAAGAGGACATAAGTCCTATGTCTAACATATGCTGAGAGGGTGGTTTACCGCACGACCTGTAGCGTGGATAGGACGAACACTGCCGTAACCATAACCCGTAGGATCAGAGGGGGAGCATCCGCCGTGAACTCGTCGTGTTTTTGTCTGAGAAGCAAAAACACAACACACAGGCCTGAGACAGTATTAAGTTCTTTTTCTTTATTAAAAGAAAAATATGGATCGTACTCACCCATGAGTGACCTGCATTTAACTCAAACTTAAACAAAACCTGTTTAAGGAGTTAAAATCCAGACCATCGGTAATGGAGGTTGTTATGGGACATTAGAACCGCTGCGTGCAGGGAGCTCATGTTGTAGGGCTCGGACCTGGGCCTTCATGGAGTGAAGGACTCAAAGGCAGTGATCTACCTAGCCCAAGTCACATAAATCCAGAAAGGCCAATGAGCCTGGGAAAAACTAACAGATCAGTGAAAGACCTCCGGTTAGTCCTCCTGAAAACAGCCCAAACCAGCAGAGTGGGCTGTCTATTTAAACCCTAGCAGGGGAGACGGCACCATCTAGGCAAGAGCTTAAAAGAACTGCTTTTCTGTTTTCAAACAAAAAGTAATCAGTAAGCCCACACACAGATATCCGCAGATATCTGTATGTGTAGGAAGGACTACCAGAGGTAAAAACTGACTGAAAGCCTCCAGCCCTAAAGTAGGAAGAGTTAACATACAGCTAGCCTCAGACAGCTGTAGTTAATAAGACTGTTCTGCCATGATCTGCATAATTATGGTCGAACTAGTCTAGGAAAATCTCTCCCCTTTATATGTACACATATACGCATATATAACATGCATATGTATATACATATACATGCACACACATATTTTATGGCAGTAAATTAACTCCACAATCGCGACGCGCAGCACATATTCGGCTCCCGCGGGAGCTAAACAAACTCCGCCCAGACGCCAAATTCCCTCGGGAATAAAACGAGCAAGGAGCCGCTGGCGACGCCGCGAATGCGTCTGTTAATGCCGCGAGAGGCAAACACACTCATGCAAAATGAGGAACAGAGAAACTCACCTCCCTCCTTCGCGTACTGCGTTTTCGCGATAAGCCCATTAGTCCCTCGGGAGCTGAACGAGCTGTAATTTACCACACCCACGTAGCAGAGAGTCGTAGCAAGTGGGTATGAGAGCGTGCCTCTCGTTACAAACAAGCAATGAATGCACCGATCGCATTCTACTCTCTCAAGAGCTAATCTTGCTTGCATTCTCCCCTCACAGCTCGGGCAGTGTGAAAGTGCGGGTATCAGATTACCACACACGTCACCAGCAGGCCTCAGGTGAGAGAATATGCACTCCTAGACAAAGAGAAAGCTGAAGACAGCGAAGAGGGTGTATGTTTACTTCGGCGACTCTTTATACTGTGACGCACCAGCAGCGACGTGCGCGCCGCGGTGACGTCATACGCTGTCGCCGGCCATTTCATGGAGTTTTTCTATATGCATTCTTCAGACACGAGTCACGCTGCAGCGTTTCCCAATAGCGACCCCTAGGGGACGCGGTGAGAGTTCCCTCGGAAGGGAACATCGTTGTTTTTGGATGTTTTTATTTGTCGATTTAACTTTCACGTAAGATCAGTTTGATATTTGCAAAGTAGATGATTTCCCCCCTTTTAAATTCTCGTAGCTTGACCAGTGCAAAGTAACTGGAAACGTTACAACGTGCAGTGTGTGGTGAGAGATTTATTGATCATACAGTGTAGATAGCTTCACTAGCCTTATGCTGAAGCCGGTTTCAGGCATGTAAATAATAAATAAATGTGCACAATAATGACAATATCATGTATCTGTGATCTCGTAGGCTGACGATAGGACCATTTACACCTAGGATGCATGGAGGCTGAGTAAATAATACCCTGAGTAAATGGCTTTCAGACGAATGCAATCATTATATAAAGAATAATCCAGCACTCCCAAGTTTAAGAACTCAATGGCACAGACAAGTGTTTCTCTCCATCAGTCCAAACCAAGTCGATCCATAATAAAAAAGTCACTCACATGGCTCTGGAGGGGTCAGTATAAGCTTCCTTTACCAATCCGATGTGTTTTTGTAAGGAAAATATCCATATTTAAAATGTAAGAATCACTTTAATCTAGTTTACTCCGCTGTACAAAAGACTAGCTGCTTTGTGAATGGGCGTGGCAGGACTGAAGCACCATATAAGCTGTTCATCAATCCCAACGCAGTGGGACTGCTAACCAATCACAACACATTTGGTTTTTCGGAAGGCAGACCTTCACCAAACCCCGGAACTAATCAAGCCATTTATCGAAATTATGTAAAAAAATAATGCATTTTTCGAACCACCAAGCATGAGAGCATGTTCTAGTGCATTCCCGAAACTAAATCAAGACCTCGTAAAAGAGCATATTAGGCCCCCTTTCATTTATTTGAGTAATGTTTTAGAGATTTGTTTAAAATCAAACTTTTGAAACATTTTAAACCTATTACTTTTTACTTTAATTTCAGACCTGATAGAAGAGAACAGCCAGATTGAAGAATTAATTGAAGTGGGAAAGAAACATCAGGTCAAAACTGAAGAGAGATCGTGGAGTTCCTCACAGAAAATTTTCATAATAGAAGAAAACCTTTTTGAACGCATGAAAAATCACACTGCAGAGAATCCATACCCATGTGATCGATGTAAGAAGAGATTCCCACAAAAACAAAACCTTGATGAACATAAGAAAACCCACACTATGGCAAGGCCGCACGAATGTGATCAATGTGGGAAGACTTTCACATTTAAAACAAACCTTAACAAACACATGAGGACCCACACTGGAGAAAAGCCATATACATGTGATCAATGTGGGAAGAGTTTCGCATATAAAGAAAACCTTAAAGATCACATGAAAATCCACACTGGGGAGAAGCCGCACACATGTGATCAGTGCGGGAAGAGTTTTGCACATAAAGGAAACCTTAATGTGCACAAGAAAATCCACACTGGAGAGAAACCATATGCGTGTGATCAATGTGAAAAGAGTTTCGTAGCAAAAGTGTCTTTTGATGAGCACATGAAAATCCACACTGGAGAGAAGCCACATACATGTGATCAATGCGGGAAGACATTCACTCAAAAAACAAACCTCAACCAACACCTGAAAGTCCACACTGGAGAGAAGCCGCACACATGTGATCAATGCGGGAAGACATTTACTCAAAAAACAAACCTCAACCAACACCTGAAAGTCCACGCTGGAGAGAGGCTGTTCGCGTGTGATCAGTGCGGGAAGACATTCACATTTAAAGCGAACCTTAAAAAACACATGAAAGTCCACACTGGAGAGAAGCCGTATGTGTGCGATCAGTGCGGGAACAGTTTTAAACGTAAAGCGACCCTTACCAAACATATGACAATTCACACAGGAGAGAAACCACACACATGTGCTCAATGTGGGAAGAGTTTTACACAAAAAGGAGGCCTTAAAGAACACATGAGAATCCACACCGGAGAAAAGCCATACACATGTGATAAGTGCGGGAAGAGTTTCAGAAAATCAAGTGTTTTTAAAGTACATCTGCTCTCTCATTCTAGAGAAAGGCTATATAGCTGTGACCAATGCGATAAGAAGTTTTTCAGGCCAGATTTCCTGAAGGATCACCTGACAATTCATACAGAGGTGAAGCTTTACGTATGTTCTTTGTGTGGAAAGAGTTTTAGACAGATGGGTACTTTAAAATCTCACCAGAAAAGATGTGAAGGTTCATGTTTGCTCTGAATGTGGTAAGGCTTTTTTTTTTTTTCAAACTGTGACGAACATGCTCAGAACATCTGAACATATACGAGAGGATCCACGCTGGAGAGAAGCCGTATCACTGCCATTCATGTGGGAAGGGTTTCACTCATTGTTCTGCTTTAACCAGTCATAAAAAAAATGCATGTCTGAAATTATAATTACAGAGTAGTAGTTTGAGTTCTGATCTGTAAGACTGCTTAAAACAATTATATCAATTAATCGTAGATTACTAGAACAATTAGTGAACTGATTGTTGATTATTTCAGATCAATGTTTTGTATTAATCATGTTATTGGTCTAATCATATTATTATTATTATTATTATTATTATTGTTCTTCATAACAGTTTTCCCCAGACACAACACACATCAGTACTGCAAGCACATTCACAGTTCTGTCAATGGACATTTTTCTTTTTCTGTTTATTTTTATTACTATTGTTATTTATAGTGTGTTGTTATTTCTTCCTAATATTAGTGTTTTATTACCTTAGTTTTATGTGTGTACGCTGTTTCTGCACTATACTTTCTGTACTGGAAGCTCCTGACAGACAAATTGTGAAAGTGTAAACACCTGATTCTGATTCATACGTCTTTCTATGTTTTTAAACTTATATCACGTACTGTGTGTTGCAGAACTAATTAAGGATTTGTTGGTTTGGGTTTAATATTAGATTGAGTCGTGTTGTACCACTTAATTTTAAACACTCTAACATGCGATTAAAATCTCCGGCTATGATTAGTTTTCTCCACCATGATGTAATGTAATATTAATATTCCTTATCCTAAACTCTGTCTCTGACAGAAGTTGCTTTTGTATAAACTTGTGAAAAGTCAGACAGTCTTTATAAACTGCTTTGTAGAGAGACAATTGATCAAACATCTGATCAAGCAAGTAATTAAAACAATGAGACAGTGCATATGCATTTACTATGGGCTGCCAAGACCCTCACAATTCATGTTAATTTTTATTTTTATTTGTAATAAACACCTCTGAGACCTGATGACACACACCCATTGTTTCCATCTTCGTTCAGTCAGCCGCATATTGTAGCTGTAGGTGCACTGTTATTTAAAGGTTGTATCAGCGATTTCTAGCCTAAAACATAAAGTGTCAATTTCAGCTGACCTTTCTTCACGATCCGCTCGCTGCCTGCCCCATAAATTGTCTGTGAAAAAACCGCGTCTCTCTGGTCAGCCTAGGGTCCGAGATATGCCAAAAAAACAATCGGCACTACCAACCTTTCCACACATAAACAAACAGTGTTCCAACCAATCAGCGTCAGGGGTTTGGTGTTGTGGACTTTCCTACTGGTGCTGGGATGTGAGGGAGGCGGAGCGAAAGTCCACAACACCAAACCCCTGACGCTGATTGGTTGGAACACTGTTTGTTTATGTGTGGAATGGTTGGTAGTGCCGATTGTTTTTTTGGCATATCTCGGACCCTAGGCTGACCAGAGAGATGCGGTTTTTTCACAGACAATTTATGGGGCAGGCAGCGAGCGGATCGTGAAGAAAGGTCAGCTGAATTTGACACTTTATGTTTCAGGCTAGAAATCGCTGATACAACCTTTAAACCTCCATAACTGTAAATTAATCCCTAATTGAGATTTAAATGTAAGTTTGGAGATATGCAAGCAATATTTATTTATTTGTTTTTAGTAGACATTTATTTATTTCACAAAAAGGGACAATGTACATTCATCAACATTCATGAATGTGAATGTACCCAAATTAGCCCGAAGGCTAGTTTTCATTGGTGTTCCCTTTGCCAGATGTTGGTAGGCAAAAAAGAAAAGAAAAAAAAGAGAAAGAAAATAAAAACACAGCTCTCTAAAATAGTTAAACAACAATTTATACAAAATGACAATAAAAATGAAAGGCATTAGTAATAAAGTAAATATAAAAAGCAGCTTATCAGGATAATTAAACATCATGATGCTTAAATGAGTTCAATGATGTACATTCTCTAACTGATTGTGGTGTTGATTTATAATGTAGTTGAGGCGCAGAATCTTTTATTCTTTAAAACCACCAAGAAATGCTGCTTGGAAATGCTTAAAAGCGTCTGTCACCTCTCTACTGCAATCTTGGCCCATTCCTCAGCCTCTCTACTGCAATCTTGGCCCATTCCTCGCCTCAAAAAGGTTTCAGATCACTGATAATCTTAGGTTTTAACTTTGCCACAGCTCAACCAAATATTTTCAGTGAGAATTAAATCTGGAGCCTGAACAGGCCACTCAAGAACATTCTATGACTGAACCCTGAACCAAGAATAAGTAGATTTGGATGTATACTTTGGGATACTTTCCTGCAGCACCTGCTTCTAATGTTATCACTCAATTGAATGGGCGTTATCAGTGGTTATCAGCTGATAGATATGGGTCAGTAGGGGCCTGCTGCGCCTACTGGTAGGCTCAGAAGGCTGTTATCATCCATCCACATGGTTAATCAGCTATACTAATAGAGAAGACTCCAGATCCAGTCCCAGAGGAATCCAGCTCACCGGTAATCGGAAATCTATTGGATGACGCGGGAACGTCGCGGCCGCGCAGTTTTTCCCGTTGACATTTTCAGGTAAGATCATTGAAATGAGCATGTAAACTGTAATTAATTAGTCAATAAGCCACAACAATACAGAAAATGTGTTTTAAGGTGGCGTGACACGAGTGTTGACATGAAATAACCATGTTGCAATTGCGTTTGTAAACGTTATATATTACGTTATAAGCCTGTCGTTACTTTATATGATATATGTGAGCATTAGCGTTGCTAATTAGCATGTTTTTTTACGTGTCTGAAGCTAATGGGGAAATTTAGTTTACTAGTTAAATGCAAAATTAGCCTGTAAATGACTTATTTTAGTGTATTGCATATATTGTGTCACTGAAGCTATATCATACTCATATTGAGTGAAACATTCAAACCGAAGACCTATTTTATGGCTCTTTGGTATGTTTGGGATCTTCACTATAATTTAAAATAAAGCTTGACTGCATTTGTTCCCACATGAGGAAGCTTACAATTACATTTCATGCAAAAGACGAACACTGGCAATCTATTAGAAGTAAATAGACTGAGGTGTCTCTGTGTGTCACATATATTGCTGTCCTCAACATTGAACTTGAAAAATAAAACCCAAAGTCACAGGTCTGCCTGCCTGTGAAACATTAATATCTCCTTACCTAACTTGTTTTCTCCATTTACCATTTCCAGCAGGTTGCAAGGAGTTCTGTGGTAAGTTTGTTTTATTACTTCCATGCTTTATGTCTATGTTGAACAATCTAAAATTGGTTTTGGGCTGTTTAGAGAGAGGGCCCATTCACAAATCTGTCTGTGCAAGTTTCTCTCTGTTTATGTCTTAGGTTAAAGGACTTTTGCTAATCTAGAAGCATTAGACAAGTGTGTCTGAGAACGATGGTATGATCTGCAACACTGTCTTTTTTTATTACTGATTTATTACTGACTAGCTTTTTCTTTCTTTGTTTTTATTCAACAAGAGAGAACGCACATTAATGCAAAGCAAAGGGAGACCTTGATTTCTTTTTTTCAGGAGGGAATGAAGCATGTCGGCTCACCCTTAATAGCAAGAGTTGCATCAGCTACATGTTTGGACACCAGTGTCATAGAAGTAAGGTTTACTTTAGTGCCACACTAACAATCAACATGTCAAATAAATATAGCATTCTGCTGAACTGCTTGTATATATTAAGTGTTTTGTTAACATTCAGTTTAATTGGTCTAATACAGGGGTGCTCAATCCTGTTCCTGGAGATCTAGCATCCTACAAAGTTCAGCTCCATCCCTGATCAAACACACCTGAACCAGCTAATTTATCTCTTGATAATCACAGACAGCTGTGTTGGAGCAGGACTGGAACTAAAGTCTGCAGGTAGGTAGATCTCCAGGAACAGGATTAAGCACCCCTGCTCTAATACTTTTGTTATTTTTTTCTTTTTCAGAACTGGATCGTTAATTACAAAAGGTCTGTAATTACAAAAGCTTCCTCTGAGCCCCCGCCATCAAAGGCCAAAGTTCATATCAGAGAGCATCACCTTATAATCTTTTTTGTAGAGATGTATTGAGAAACAAAGGTGAGAGACAATATTTAACGGATGCTTTCAATTGTTATACTAAATGGTTTGTTGGTGTACATAGCAGCCCTGTTTACATCAGGGCTTTACAAGGGTTGTGAAACAGATTTTCAAGGTAGTATTTGGCAAGTACTTCACTCACGCAAGTTGCATTCATCAGTGTAAGACTGCTGTGTGTCTTAAAAAGAATCATCAGGTCATCTACTTTACATGTTATCTTGTTTTAACAGAGTTGTTATAGAGAAATGGCTCACTATTCTCACGTGGCGGGGCTGTCAGAGCACGCTTGCAAGGAGATGCCTCGGGTGGAACAGATGCTTGCGAGCTATCTGTCCCCCGACGCGGCATCTTCTTTGAAGGCTCCAACCCTTCCCTCTAAACCTCTGAGAACAACTTCTGCTCTCGTTGGGAAGGGTTATGCGGCAGCAGGTCAGGCCGGTGCGTGTCTGCACACCATGGCGATGTTACAGGCGTACCAAGCCGACCTGCTGAAACAGCTGGATGAGGGCGATGGAGTTCAGCCTGAAGATCTAGCCGAGCTCCGGAAGACCGCTGATCTGTCCATTGGGCGGTCTATGGCAACCCTGGTGGCCGTGGAGAGACACTTATGGTTGACCCTGTCTAGTATAAAAGAGAAAGACAGGGTCTTCCTTCTGGACGCCCCGCTTGTGCCCTCTGGTCTTTTCGGCGACGCCGTGAGTGCCGTCGTCGACAGGCACCAGGAGGTGCAACGACAAGCGGTTTCTTCCTCACCATCCTCCAGCTCAGGGGGCCGTTGGGCCTCACACAGGGAGGCACAAAAGCAGAGCGTCGCCTCCCGTCTTCCCCCTCAGAGCGGGAGTTCCAGCGGTGCTCTAAGCTGAGTTCCTCAAAGCCCCAAACCGACCTGAGGGAGGTTCTGAGGGCCAAGAAGAGCTCGGCCAAAAAAAACCTGATGGTTGTGGCCCAGGGCTAATGAGGACAGTCCCCTCTGGGGAAGGGCGGTTCACACCTCGTTATACGGTGCCCGTCTCTCCTCAGTGTCCTCAGGGGGCCGCTCTGCCAACCCTGCCACCTCGGGTGTTTCAGGGCACAGTGGTCCCCAGCAAGCATATCTCTCAGCCACCACCCGATCTCGTAGCAGTGCTAGGAGGCTCGCGACCTCATCAGAGGTCTTTCAACCAGCTAGTTTGGGACCCCCAGCTAGCCGTTCCTTTAAATCCAGAGGTCAGTCTCGAGAGGCTGATTTCCTTAGTAGATTTTTTGGCAGCAGTTTGGCTTACCTCCACCCCCCTTCAACGGGGTCTTTCCCACTGTGGTGGGTCCCGAGCAGGCTCTGGTCATTGAACAGGAAGTAAATACTCTCCTGGGGAAGGAGGCCATCGAGGTGGTCCCTCCTCACGAGCGAGAGTCCGGGTTCTACAGCCGGTACTTCATTGTTCCAAAACAGGATGGAGGGCTGAGGCCTATTCTATTCCGCACTTTCACAAAGTGTGTGGATGCAGTTCTGGCTTCTCTGCGACTCCAGAGCATCCGCATACTCAACTATATCGACGACTGGCTAATTTTGGCCCAATCAGAATGGATGGCAGTTCAACATCGAGATGTTGTTCTGTCACACATGAAAGTGCTTGGGTTAAGACTAAACGCCAAGAAAAGTGTGCTTTCTCCATTACAGAGAACCACTTTTCTCGGCGTGGGGTGGGATTCAACCACGATGCGGGCACATCTGTCTCCCGCTCGTGTCAGTTCAATTTGCACCCAAGTCGCGAGGGTAAAAGAGGGCCGGTCACTTACTGTGAAGCAGTTTCAAAAACTGCTGGGTCTGATGGCAGCTGCGTCCAACATGATTCCTTTTGGCCTGCTGCACATGAGACCCTTACAGTGGTGGCTCAAAGCCAAGGGGTTTTCCCCGAGGGGAAACCAATTTCGCATGATCAAGGTCACGCGGCGATGCTTTCGTGCCTTGGACATGTGGAGAAAACCTTGGTTCTTGACTCAGGGCCCAGTGCTAGGAGCTCCTTGTCGCCGCGTCACGCTTGCGACGGACGCATCCCTCACTGGTTGGGGAGCGGTCATGAGTGGCCGTTCAGCCCGAGGTCTGTGGAGGGACCATCATCTCACGTGGCACATCAATTGCCTGGAGATGATGGCCGTGTTTCAGGCTCTGAAGCACTTTCTCCCGGACCTAAGAGGTCACCATGTGTTGGTGCACACCGACAACACAGCGGTGGTCTCTTACATCAACCACCAAGGAGGTCTGCGCTCGCGCCCCTTGTACAAGTTGGTGCACTAGATCCTTGTGTGGGCCCAAGGGAAACTCCTCTCACTGAGAGCAGGACACATTCAATGGGCACTTCAATTTGGGAGCAGACATCCTGTCGAGGCAGGGGCTGAGGCCCGGGGAATGGATGCTTCACCCCGAGGTGGTGAAGCAGATCTGGAGCATTTTTGGCCAGGCTCAGGTGGACCTCTTCGCGACTCAAGAGAATGCGCAATGTCCCCTCTGGTTCTCTCTTCATCATCCAGCTCCCCTGGGACTGGATGCTATTGTATAGACCTGGCCGAGGCTACGTCTGTACACTTTTCCCCCGATCGTTCTGCTCCCGGGAGTTCTGGCGAGAGTGCGCCAGGACGGGGTCCAGCTTCTTCTAGTAGCCCCGTGCTGGCCAGGTCGAGTCTGGTTCTCGGATCTGATATCCCTCCTAGACGGCTCTCCCTGGGAGATTCCCGTCAGGCCAGACCTACTCTCACAGTCAGGGGGAGAGATTCTCCACCCTTGCCCGGAGCGGTTGAAGCTATGGGTGTGGCCCATGAGGGGGCACAGCTCGTAGCTTAGGGTCTCTCAACTGAGGTTGTAGAGACCATCCTCCAATCCAGAGCTCCCTCTACAAGGAAACTGTATGCCTCGAAGTGGAAACTTTCCACTTCTTGGTGCGGAGACTGCCACTTAGATCCAGTTAACTGCCCAGTTGGTACAGTGCTGGAGTATCTACAGGCCCGTCTTTCCGCTGGGTTAACCCACTCCACCCTGAAGGGGTATGTGGCGGCCATAGCTGCTTACCACACCCCTCTTGGTGGCACTTCAGTGGGCAGAGACCCTCTTGTCAAACGTTTCCTCTGCGGTGCGTCCCCTTACCCAGACCGGCAGGGGCTACTCTCAGTATGGCTGCGCGGGCTTTCTCGTCCCCAAAGCGTTCGACGCAGCTCGAGTTACCTGAAGGGAACGGGACGCTGCGTCTCTTAGCCATACTTCGGCATCCCTGCAGCGCTTGCCAGTGTTGGGCAGTAGCGTCGCTGCAAGTCGTCGCTGTTTTCTAAATCAAATAGCTTTTCAGTAGCTAAGTTATTATTTTGATCAAGTAGCGCTGTAGCGTCAACAAAAGCTACAAGCTATATATTTTCTTTACTTCAAGCTCAAATCGGAAATATAACTGCTACGGATCACTGGTCCTGGGTCAGTAAGCGACGTCACTGCCACTAAACCTTGTGACGCCATTGGCTCATTAAACTGTCAGTCAAACCATATTATTCCTCCCGAGTCCCGCCTCTCTCGTGAATGAAGTGCCGCGCGTAGTTTGAAGCATCTCAGCGTGTTTGCAGACTTGAGGTAAATAAAGAAGTGTTGATTGAAAAGTACATGTTTTCTGTATTTATAACACAGCACTGTATTTATAAAGGCTAATGTTTTTTTTGCATTCGAGGAGATGAGAAGAGTTTCTTAGTCTAGCACTTGCTGTCGAGATAACCAAATTGCTTATGTGAAGCACTGAATCTTTATATTTTAGCTAAATGTCAGAAAAAAACTGAGCGCCCACATAGCAACAGAAAACTGTATAATCTGCAATGCAAAACGTAGTATTATAACTAGTGATGGGCGCCTTGATTTTAGTCTTTGAGGCAGGCTGGTGCTCTGGGAAGATCTCAAACCTCAGAAGTACGAGATGGGCAGAGGGTGGGTGTCAAATTCATGGCGAAAGGCAAAATATTTCGGTTCGTTCTTAGCAAAAACAAACAAACAAAACACGACCAGGTTCCATAGCAAAATAATAATGAAATAATAATAATAATAATAATAATAATAGAGGGTCTGATTCAGACGACTGTCTAATGTTATTTAAAAAATATCAGCCCAAGAATCAATTATTAAACATCAAAATATTTTACTAGACAGAATTTTCGTATTTTTATTCATTTGCCCACTAGAACATGTGTAATAATTTGTTTCTGGAAGCATCTTTGCGATCACGAATGCAATTCCATTCATTAACATAGTGGTTTTGACCTTGGTTCTTATCAATCATTATATATATATAACTTGGACATTTTAAGATATGGCAGCAAAAATGCCCGTGACAGTTCAGCAATAAGACACGAGCAAGATGTTTTAGTTTCGTTTCTGTGTTCGAATCTGAATTCGCGTTAGTTTTGGGCGAATCACTGATTCACTAAGCCATTCATAAAAACGAGTCATTTGATTCACCCCTGAATGATTCAGCCGTTTTGAAAGAATCGTTTGAACAACTCAGTGATTCAATCATGAACACTGCTGCCATCTGCTGGCGGTTTTAAGTTTCCCGTCATGTTCCATTCTTTTCCAACATATTTCTATATTCAGAGTTTTGTATTTAAAACATTTATCTTATATCATTATTTATGCAATTATAAGTACAGTCTAAATGCATAAATACCACATCTAAATGTCACTCTATGAAGCTTCTGTGCAGTGCTCAGATGACTTTTGTTGACATGATTTCATGGATAACAAAAGCCAGTCATTTATTCACATTAGTGAAGTATTCAGAGAAAAATCTTGCCTGTTTTCATTTACATCTTTTTATTTATGAATTTTTTTATTCATTTTGTAGATTTGAATTTTAAATTAACAGAATACTGCATGGTATCGTGATACTTCAGCTGGTATAGTATCGTAAGTCATTTTTATGGTATCGTGACAACCCTACTAGCCGCTGTGACCTGTCGGTTTAATTTTTCCTCTCTTACAATTTATGTTAATGTGTTTTACCTTCTGCAAACGAAAATAGCCACTTGATTTGGTTATATATTCTGTCAGTTTACAAATTTACAATAGAATTTAGCTTTGCTTCCCAGATAGTAACAGGGTCTGGGCCAAATCGGACTTACATTCCACACTTGTCTTTTATTCACAGTCTTGACTGCAAATATTTGTGATTTATTTTTATTTTTGTATTTGTTATGTACTATAGATTCTGACAATTAAAAAAATACAGGCTCCTGTATTCATGAAATCAATCACTATCTTTGTTCAAAAATGGCAGTAAATTAAAGTGCTGTTTTTGTGCGGTCTGTCATATTTTAGTAGCTATATACAGCAAAATTACAGCGCTTCCATTAGGCTATTTTACGAAGCTGTCAACACTGTAAACTCTGACGACATGCAATCAGTTGATGAACACCCATTCATATATAGACTACGTTGTTCAATAATATATATAAAATTATTTTATTTACAAATTTCATGTTTTCCCTGTTTCATTCGTTTAATATTCTGAAACTGGTGCCATTTTTTTTTTTTTTTTTTTTTCTCAAGAAATAATTCAACCCCCCAAAATATAAGATAAATCCAGCCCTGTACATGATACAGATTTTTGTTGCTAAATTGGTTTGGAAGAGTGGTTGAATAAACAATTAAACTGAACTTGTATGCCTGTATGACTGACAATTTAATTGATCACTGAGAGAGCACTGACTTGGTATGATGTTGGTTCAAAAGAAAAATGAAGTTTAAAAAAATAGCTTAGATGTAGTGAACTACTTTTGCCATGATGCTGTAGCTTAGCTTGCTACATTACCCAAGGCTGTAGCTTTAGTGTAGTTAAGCTTCATTTAATGAAGAGTAGCTGTTAGCTTAGCGTTTTCCAAGTAGCTTGCCCAACACTGTATGTTATATATGCTACCAGTTATTGTATATTTATCTTAAATGTATCGATTTCCTTAAAATAAGTGTTTTTGCAGCATGGTTTCCTATCTAAATTCCTGGACAGTGAGGAACAACAGGACGTCATTTAGTCTGTCTGAGAGGAGTGCTGCATAGGACATCAACACCACTGAGCCTCACAGTTGGAGTGCAGTTCATCTGAGGCGTTCCTTTTCCAGAGGTATGCAGACAATATAATGTGTTTGTATGTGTTCCTCCTCCTGCACTTACAAAACCTACTGTATAAATTACAGTAACTACTCAAACTACTCATGTTTGGACCCATGTATAATGGCTTGCTCTTCAGTAGTGGTATAATTGCATGCTTAACCATTTTCAATTAACCATCTTTCATGGGCCATCAAGACATATGCTCTGGCTGTCCTACTGAATTCATCCTTGCAGGAGGCTGAGCAGGTCTTCTGTTCTGGTCTGGATCATCATTACAGGTCAGTGTTGTAGGCTTTGTGAATTATTTTTGCACAATCACATCAAATTATTTTACAAACCCTAACCATAACCTAAGCCTACTAATTCTCAAATGAGTTTTGCTTATAGACTAAATGGGACAATCAAAATGAAATGTATTTATAAAAACAAAAAAACTAACAAAAAAAAACACATAGCATTTTCTTTTTTTATTTAAATGTATTACATCTGATCTTGAACTAGCTCACTGCTATGGTATTCATTGTGTGTTATACATAATCATACTGTGCAAGTTATAATCCCAAATGCATAAGTATTATAATGTATTATGTATATTGTTATGATTATTTATGATATTATAAAACATATTATAAGGCTTTATGCATTAATTATAATTCCTTAAGAACACCCCTATAATGTACAGTAGGAGTTTTTTATAGTGTAGTTTCCATTCAAGCCACTAGAGGCACAAGGGATCTCTGTTGTTGATCGGTATAGTGACTGGGCATGAAGAAGAAGATCAAACTTTTTGGCCATTGTGATGGACTTGAGTAGTTAGCTTTTTTCAAACGACTTTATTGTTTGTTGCAGTTTAAACTTTTGAATCAAAAATGAGACAATAAATGGATTGTTTTTTTGTTTTTTTTTTGTTTTTTAAAGTATGGCCATTGCGTATAATTTTCAGTCTTCACGTTAGAAAGAAGTACTTATGGACACTCATCATCCAGCTACAAACATTCTGAACACATTGACTTCAGAGAATGGTAAGATAACTGAATTTTTTGTTTGCATAAACCCTCTGCCCCACATTTAAATTTTTGATTGTGAAATCATTCAGTTTGGATGTGTAGATAATATGTACATATCCATATGCCTGCATATATATATATATACCTTATAGAATAAATGTACCTTTCTGGCTGCCATTGGTCGTTAACTTTTTCATCTAAATGGTCAAAACACAATTTTAAATAGAGTACATTTTAATTTTAAATATTTAGAAAGTTTCATTGATAACATGTAAATGAAGGACACTTATATAAATATTTACAAGAATGATATCGAAGTCATTTTGATATTTTGTAAGTACATTTTGTACTTAAATGAGTAAATGTTCTTTTTTATTTATATATATATATAAGTAATTGGCTGATGCGACAACATCCTTATCTAATGATGCTACAACTTCAGAGTAAATGCAGACTGTTTTTAACAATGGGGCGTTTACGTTGTAAATGGTGAAGCTGTATGTTATGGGGAAACATGTTTTACAGTAGTTTAAAATATTGAAAGTGTTCTGTTTTTATGTGAATTCATACCCACAAAGGGGTGATGTATCCTGAGAAATAAAAGTCAAGTTTTGAAAAAACAAAACATTAAATCTTTTTATTTGAGTCCTAATAAGATGGAAAATAACAAAACATTATGTTTCTGATGTTTCTTTATGGTCTTCCCCTTTTTAGGGTTAATTAATGATAGGTAGGCAGAAAATAAATAGAAATAATAATAATAAAGTATAGAGTAGTTTTAGCATGTCTTGATTCAAATGCTGTTTCTAAACAATGAAAGAAAGTGTGAATACAGTGAAATCTCTCCTGACGATCATGTAAAGCTTTCCAGAAGTGCTGATTTCATGGTAATAGTTCCTGTTTTCACCTCATTCATGATGCTGTTGTCTTCAAATCACCTGTTAACTGCCACTTAAAGCTCATTAAATTGGTGTAAACAGACTGAAACCATCTAAATTCAACTAAGTTGAAATGTTTTTTGTTGCTTACACATCTGTACAATTACTTCTGAATCAGTTTATTCTTCTGTTTTGTTCATATGTCTTTATATTTTATATATTTTATTGAAATTTGTGTATTCATCTGTGTCTGTTAGTTTGAAAAAACAAAACATTAAATCTTTTTATTTGTGTCCTAATAAGATGGAAAATAACACTACATTATTTTTATTGAAATATGTGTAGTCATCTGTGTCTTTTAGTTTGTTCATAAGAGATGAACAAATGCAAAGTTTAAGGTTTATATTAGATTGTTTTGCAAAAATTCATAGAATGTGAAGTTTTACTTTTATCTATCCATCTATGAAAATGTGAACACAGAATATTGTTTGCTTTAAATATGTAAAACAATAAAAACATCAATTCATTAACTGATTATTTTGTATTCTGGCACATCTGCTGTTCCTGCCACACAGCTTAAAACTCCTCCCACAACAGCTCACCAATAAATGCTGGAATATTCCCATCAGCCCAGGAGTGAGGCAGAGCTGAACACAGAGAACATGAGCGATCCAGAATCCTGCGGAATGGAACATGAAGAGGCTGAAGAACACAGAGGTTGGTGCTGATTTCTCATTCCTCGTTAATGAACATCAAATTCATAATATTTGTATTATGAGAATTCATATGGGTCATGAAATGTTCAAATTTAGTTCAAATATCAAGTAACACACAGGACACTTTCTACGAACTTGGTATAAACGTTTATTTTCAACCAATGGTCAATGAAAGGGATGTGAGAAAAACCTGGAATTCTGATTATTTACATCTATATCTGCTTCAGAAATTTTGAACATTTAATAAATGAAGTAAAATCTAATTTATATTTACTTCAAATAAACTGAAGTTTATTTTAAATGATAGAAAATTGTTTACTCTTTTGGTAAAAGGGTTGATAAATGCAGTCTGGGTGTGTGTTCAGTTGGATGGGGTTATATCAGTGTTTCCCAACCCTGTTCCTGGAGGCACACCAGCAGAGCACATTCTCCCTTATCTGACCAATAGCGTCTCTAATGGGCCGATGAGTTGATTCAGGTGTGTTTGAATAGGAAAAGTTGGAAAATGTGTAGTGTTGGTGTGTCTCCAGGAACAGGGTTGGGAAACACTGGGTTATACAGTGCCACTTGAAAGTTTGTGAACCCTTTACAATTTTCTAAATTTCTGCATAAATATGACCCAAAACATCATCAGATTTTCACATAAGTCCTGAAAGTATACAAAGAGAACCCAGTTAAACAAGTGAGAGAAAAATTTTTTTTTGTCATTTATTTCCTGAGAAATTATCCAATGTTACATATCTGTGCATTGCAAAAGTATGTGAATGTTTTCTTCAGTACTTTTGCTGCAGTAACTGAAGGTAAAGTTTCTTGTAAATGTTGACCAGTCCTGCACAATAACATGTAGGGGTTTAAGCTCATTGCTATGTCCAGAACCACTTCAACTCTGTTTCCTCCTGTTTACTGCTTGCCTTGTCCTTCCACAACATTTGAATTGGATTAAGGTCTGGACATTGACTCAGCCATTCTGAAAAATTAATTTTGATCTTCTTTAAACATTCTTTGATAGAATGTTGATGGAATACTTTAGTTACGACTTTTATCAGGTAAATGGCTGGCCTTAAAACTTCACCATCAAATCTGAGGAAGCATATTGACATGGAAAAATTGCGTTTTCCCCCCAAAACGTTTTTTCATTATTCACTCTGTTTTTATAGAGCTATTAGCTGTGTAATATATTAGCTGAATGCACAACATTGAGTGCAAATGAAATCAGTGATTAGCATTTAAATAAAATTTATATTTTTGTTGGATTTTTTTTTTAATTAAATGTTACAAATCTCCCAAAAAAAAGTATTTAAATAAACATTGTATGTTAAATTAATTGTAATTCATGTTTAGTCATGTTCTTACCAGATAGTGGATAGGTTGCATTTACAATATGTATTATATGACACATTGAGTAGGAATTCATATTTTTAAAATCTTAATAATTACATTATTTGCTCATTAATTAATCTAATTAGTCACAAATAATTTATCAGTATTTACTGAGAAAAAAAACCTCTAAATATCCCAAATAAACAATTAAAAGATTAATGATCCTTTTAGACAGTGATGTTGAATAGACAACACAAAAAGGTGGCCTTACAAAATGTAAATGTTAATGTTTTATGTTTTAATTCTATGACTCTCCTCATTAAATCAACACATTCTTGTATTCTGTTTGAAATGTTTCTAGCCTCTGCATCACATCTTGCTCTTCAAAGGGATAGTTTTCCTAAAAATGAAAATTCTCTCACTATTTACTGAACCTCTTTCATCCCAGATGTGTATGACTTTCTTTCTTTAGATGAACACAAGTTTTTTAGTCAATATAATGCAAGAAGACCACTTCAGAAACCACCCAAAGTGAAGATGACGGTCAAGATTAAAATATTAGTATTTGTATTCTTCTTTGTTTCACTTAAGAGGACCCTGATTCATTAACAGGGGTTGCATAAATTACTGTCATATTCACTTTGTATATAGTTTTTGAAGTGTCATTTTTGGATGTCCCATACACTTGTGTTAAGAGATGTTTTAAAACACTTAGTTTGTGTTCATCTGATAAATGAAACTCATATGGGATGGCATTAGGGTGGAAAAGATGGAGTTTCCTTTTAGTTCCTTTTCTTGTATTTTTTTTTTTTTTTTATGTGCTTCATTTTAATTGTTGTTGTTGCACTAGATATACGTGTTTAACCTGTGCCATTGCATTTTGTTTTGTTCTCTCCCTTTAACCGTATGTCTGTCAGAAAAAAAGTACTTTTACCTTTTCAATACTTGAGTATAATTTAAAGTTGTACTTTTTTACTTGTACTCAAGTATGTTTTTGGCCAGATACTTGTACTTTTAATTGAGTAAACTTTTCACTGAGTATCTGTACCTTCACTTGAGTAAATTGTTTGGGTACTTTTTACACCTCTGCTTGAGACTCTGTTCTTAAACAGATGTCCTGACATTTTCCTTTAGAGTTTGCTGGTATAATTGAGAATTCATTGCTTTATTAATGATGTCAGGCTGTCCTGGCCAAGATGCAGAAAAACAGGCCCAAACCATGATACTACCACCACCATGTTTTACAGATGGGATGAGATTCTTAAACTGTCATTTTCTCTGAAATGTAATAGCTTCTCATTTAAACCAGTAAATTCAATTTTGGTTTCATCCATCCATTAAACCTTTCTTCAATAGTCCTCTGGCTTGTCCACATGATCTTTAGCAAGCCATTTTCTTGGCTTTCAGTTGCTTTCTTCTTGCAACTCTGCCATGCGCACCATTGGTTGCTCAGTGTTCTCCTGATGGTGGACTGATGAACATTAACATTAGCCAATCTGAGAAGGCCTTTAGTTGCTAAGAAGTTATCCTGGGAACTTTTGCAACCCCGCAGACTATTACAAGCTCTGCTTTGGAGTGATGTTTGTTGGTCAACCACTTCTCAGGAAGGTAACAGTGGTCTTGAATTTCCTCCATTTGTACACATTCGGTCTGACTGTGGTTTTGTGGAGTCCAAACGCTTTAGAGATGGTTTTGTAACCTTTTCTAGCCTGATGAGCAACATCAACTCTTTTTCTGAGGTCCTCAGTAATCTCCTTTGTTTGTGACATGATTTACTTCCACAAACATGATCAGACTTTGATAGACTGTCACATACTGACATTTGATAGTCATTGCACTGACTGAAAACACATCTGCACACATGGACTCTAATTTGAACTTTAAATGAACTGCTAATCCAAGAGATTCACATACTTTTGCAATGCACAGATATGTAACACTGGATAATTTTTCTCAATAAATAAATGACAAAGAAAATATTTTTCTCTCACTTGTTTGATTGGGTTCTCTTTGTCTACTTTCAGGACTTAAATGAAAATCTGATGATGTTTTGGATCATATTTATGCTGAAATACAGAAAATTGAAAAGGGTTCACAAACTTTCAGGTGACATTGTATGCAGAGCACAAATTAATCTATGGGACACATCACTTACACGATCCTTCCAGAAACTAATTATTTCACCTGTTCTAAAAGTGGGCAAAGGAATGAAAATACGAAAAAACTATAAATATGTTGAATAAGTGATTCTTGAACTGCTATTTTTTTTAAATAACATCAGACGGTCTGAATCAGACCCTCTCTTCTGATAAACTGCAGCGTGAACAACGACGTGCGCGTGCACCTTCTCATTTCAAACTGAACTGAAGCGTCGGGAAACACTGGATACCATATGAAGCTTAGAGACAGCCTGTACTACACAAAGCACAGCAGAAAGACATTTTGGTGTGCTGGTGTGCATGTTCAAATGAACGTTTTAAACAGTGTTCCTGCCGTGCATATACGATACTACCGTTTCAAAAATGCAATGGCACCGCGGGTATTTTTAAGCTTTAGTATCGCGATACTACCGTAGTACCGGTATACCGTGCAACCCTATTCACTACAGTTGTGTAAAAGCTGAGATTGGATTGAGATTTAGTGGGTCAGTGCTAATGCTAGAATGGTTCAATTAATTTGTTTATAACAACTGATCAGTGTGCCTAATCCATGAAAAGTTGCTTATATATAATTTTTATTAAAGGAGTAGTTCACCTCCAGAACAAAAATGTACAGATAATGTACTCACCCCCTTGTCTTCCAAGATGTTCTTGTCTTTCTTTCTTCAGTTTTAAAGAAATTATGTTTTTCGAGGAAAACATTTCAGGATTTCTCTCCATATAGTGGACTTCAATGGTTCCCCCAAATTTAAACGTCTAAAATGCAGTTTAAATGCAACTTCAAAGGACTCTAAACGATCCCTGATGAGGAAAAATGGTAATTTTAGGGTATGTTGAAAAACTCCCATCTCATTTTCTCCTCCAACCTCAAGACCGTCCTACATCGCTGCAGAAGTACCGACCCAATGTTTACAAAGTGATGATTTTGAAATTGGAGGAGAAAATGAGATGGGATTTTTTTAGAGATACCCTGTCTTGAACTGAAAAAAAAAAAAACATTTCACGCAGACCTAGACAACATAACTATTTGAGGTTAAAGAGTATATAAATAGATTTTTTTTGAGCTGCATTTAAACTGCATTTTGGAAGTTCAAACTAATGGGCACCATAGAAGTCCACTATATGGAGAGAAATCCTGAAAACATAATTTCTTTACAACTGAAGAAGGAAAAACATAAGAGAGAGTAAATCTGTACATTTTTGTTCTGATTGAAAAATTTTGTTAAAATGTAATCAAAATTCACTGTATTGCAATTGTCTATGCTCTTGTGTTATATTTGAGTTCACTTTGTCACTTTACTTTAATTTTTAAATGATATACAGAAAATAAAACCCCCCATGACTGGTCTGGAGAATATATGGATGAAAATATAACTTTTTTCTTTTAGACTTCATGGAACTGATTGAGGAGAGTGAAGAACTGAGTGAAGGAGATGAGAACAATTCTTACCCTCAGACTGGAAAGAGATTCCCAAACAAAAAAACTCTTAAACTTCACACGAAGGTTCATGGAGGAGAGAAGATGCACACATGTGATCAATGCGAGAAGAGTTTCACACGAAAACATAGTCTTATTGAACACAATAAAATCCACACAGGAGAGAAGCCGCACTCATGTGATCAATGTGGGAACAGTTTTACATCTAAAGTAAACCTTGAGAAACACATGAGGATCCACACTGGAGAGAAACCGCACTCATGTGATCAATGTGGGATGAGTTTTGCACAAAAAGGAAACCTGAAGAAACACATGGCGATCCACACAGGAGAGAAACCGCACTCATGTGATCAGTGCGGGAAGAGTTTTGCACGAAAAGAACACTTTAAGGAACACATGAAAATCCACACTGGGGATAAGCCGCACACGTGTGATCAATGTGGACAGAGTTTTTCACAAAAAGGAGCCCTTACTCGTCACATGAAGATCCACACTGGAGCGAAGCCGTACCCATGTGATCAATGTGGGAAGAGTTTTACAGATGCGAGCACTCTTAAATTACATCTGCGTTCGCATTCTGGAGAAAGACCATTTTACTGTGATCGGTGCGAGAAAACTTTTACATCAGCTTCAGTCCTAAGGGTCCACCTGAAAATTCATACAAAAGAAAAGCCTCATATGTGTTCTTTGTGTGGAAAGAGTTTTAGCATGCTGAGTGGCTTAAAACTACACCAGAAAAGACACACTGGTGTGAAGGATCATATGTGCCTTGACTGCGGAAAGACCTTCTTTACTGTATCTGAGCTGAGAAAGCACCGGACAGTTCACACCGGAGGAAAGCCTTACAAGTGTTCACACTGCGACCAGAGATTTGATTGGCCTGGATATTTGAAAATACACGAGAAGATCCACACTGGAGCGAAGCCGCACACATGTGATCAGTGTGGGAAGAGTTTTACAGCGAAAGGAAACCTTAAGATTCACATGAAAACCCACACTGGAGAGAAGCCGTACTCATGCGATCAATGTGGGAACAGCTTTACATGTAACTTAAACCTTAAAATGCACATGAGGATCCACACTGGAGAAAAGCCTCACACATGTGATCAATGTGGGAAGAGTTTTGCACAAAAATCAAACCTGAAGACACATATGATAATCCACACTGGAGAGAAACCGCACACATGTGATCAGTGTGGGAAGAGTTTTGCAAAAAAAGACCACCTTAAGAATCACATCAAAATCCACAATAGAGACAAGTCACAAGACTGACACTTGTAGCTCTCTAAAGTTACATCTAAAGATCTCACTGTGGATGAAACCCATTCAGCTGTGATCAGTACAGTAAAAGAACAAGCATTTCACCTGAAAAAACATGGGGAAGTTTGTACGAAGTACAAGCCTCACTATTGTTTTATGGCTGGGTGTTGTTGGAAAACAGATGTAAGAATGTGTTTAAGATTAATTTGTGTCTTGATTTTACGGCAATGAAAAACTAAGGTGAATGACATTGTATTGGTCGATCAGCGATTAGATATTTCTCTTGTTTAAACCATTTGGGGTACTATTATCTTTAGGGGACTAGGTTTTCTAGAGCTCACAGTCAATGTCTTGTATGGTCTTTAGATGCATTGGTTAAGGAGTCACCTTTGAGTCCAAAACAGCACATTTTCAATAAAGAGTCCTGCTGAAGATATGCTCAGGTCTGTCTGTCATCAGAAAAGACAAAGGTGTGAAAGGTTATATGTGTTTTGGTTGTAGGAACACTAGGTACTGAAGAAAAGCTGCACTATCACAACTGAGTGAAACCTTATTACCTTTCACACTTAGAAAAGCAGTTGCAGTCTAAACCACAATAACTCCGCTCTAGTAAATTTATTTTGAGACGTAGGCTAATATTTTGTGTTGTGATAATAAGCAGTGAAAACATACTGCACTAGCAGAACATCATTGCATCTGATTAGGCAGAAAGGAGAAAATCAACATAACAGACGCTCAGTGTTGCTTTCATTGTAATGGCCATTTGTGGCGGTAAAAGGTCCTTGTGCTTTATACACCTACCCAGTAGATTAAACCATGAGTGCAGACTCCTGATTAAATGCTGTTGTTAAAAAGCAGCTCACTGCACCTCAGACTGGAATTAAGAAACCACACAATTTCCCCTCACACAGACACTCTTATGCTTTATCTACACAAAATAAAAATAAAAACACGAGTTAAGTTGAAGACTGAGGAGACACTGACCTCTGCTGGTGAAGGAACAAGTAATCACAAAAATAAAAGAAAACGCTTTAAGGTAAATAGAATAAAAGTAGTGCAAAAACTGTATACAATAGAGCTGAAACAGCAAGCGGACAAATTCAGCGAATGTGCAAAAAATAGGAGACATACGTGTAGACAAAGTTGATCTCCATTATTGGATGTTGGATCATAGGTTGTAATCAGTAAAATAATCAAGTCAGAACAAAGAAGCAGCACACAGTTTCACAAACTAATCTAATAATTACTGGTGCTAGCATTGCAGATATTTTGTTGTGTTATTGTTTTGTCTTTTTAAACAATGCTTGGTGGGTTGTCTTTGAGGAGGGCCAAAAAATCTTGCCCTCAGGCTGGAAAGAGTTTCACAAACAACGGCCCAAGCTGAAGGTGGATCCCGCACCTCAGGCGTCATCCAGATCCAAGGGACAGGAAGATGAGGGGGCAAAGTCCTGCAAATACCGGACCACCCCTCAAGCAGTGCCTCCAAGCAGCTTGTTCGGTTTTCAAGTTTGTCAAGTGTGCTGTTGTGAACACTGGACCTAAGGCTGCAACGATTAATCGAACGATGTTGTGAGGCGCGTTTAGTCAATGAAGCCGGTACTTTGATTAGTAGTAAATCCCCATCACGTGCGTTCAGCTGGAGCGGCACACAGCCTTAAATCACTGACAAGCCACGCCAAATCGCGCTGATCGAGCATTTGGCGTGGCTTGTCAGTGATTTACGGCGGGGTGTTTGAATTGCCGCTCCAGCTGAACGCACGTGATGGGGATTTACTACTAATCAAAGTACCGGCTTCATTGACTAAACGCGCCTCACAACATCGTTCGATTAATCGTTGCAGCCTTAACTGGACCCGTACAAAAAGCACCCACACAGTCGCTATTATAGCGAGAAAAAAAAAATGTTTTCAAACATTACCTCTTCCACTTATCACGAGTGCCAAGTCCCCACACAACGACCCACCATTCGAACCAATTAAACCCCTCAGCACATGGGCATGGCAGGCCATCCCTGGAGTGCCAGAATGGGTTTTTGGGTTTAAAAAATGAGTTTACTTACTCCAGTTCACTCGAAGACCCCTGTGATCCAGCGGTGTGGTTCCCAAGGATGCTCATGTCCTGCACTCCAAGATGATGAATTTACTGGCAAAAGGAGCTATAGATACGGTTCCACCAGCTAAGAGCGAGTCAGGCTTCTACAGCCGCTACTTCCTTATCCCCAAAAAGGATGGTGGCTTCCAGCCCATCTCAGGCACCTGAACTATGCCCTCATTAAATGGTTGTTCAGGATGCTTACTTTGACACAGATCCTCTTGCAAATATGCCCAGGGGACTGGTTGCTTTCTCTGGACCTGAAAGATGCTTACTTTCACATCCAGATAGCCCCCCCATCACAGGGGATTATTGAGATTCACCTTTGAGGGAGTTGCATATTAATATACAGTCCTTCCCTTCAGACTGTCCACACGCTAGTGACTCCTACTGGTCAGAACTGGTCAGTACTGGTCAGTAAATGCAACAAAACTCAGGAGACAGAAATAAAAGAAAAGGTCTTTTAAAAAGAAAACAGACAGAACTGAACAGGCAGGGATACAAGTGTGAGTACAAAGTATGATTAACAAAATAATAGAGGAATAATCAATTAACTTAACAAGGAAAGGAACATGACCAAAAGAAGAAACAGTAACAAAGACAGAAGTAAAACATGGTACTGCAAGATGGCAGTGCCCTTGCTCCAAAATCTATAACAAAACATCTTTTTTTTCTTTAAAATGGTTACATTAATAATGTTTTATATTTATTAATTAAAGTGGACATCACTTTACTAAACAATGTAAACTTAACTGACTGCTTCACTTCCACTTTGAGGGTAAATGGGAAGCTGAAATTGGCAGTGTAATTGAAACGGTGTCACAGATTTAGCCAGAGACAACAGGTAAGTCAAATAACAGGCAGGTTTATTGGCAGATTTGGAGAAGCAGGTTGTAAGGAGCAATGGCAGGTGATTATCAAATACAGTGGACAGTTCAAGAATTCCTAGCTGCAAGCTGATGTGTAGTTTCTATGCAGGGTGTGGAGATCGGTGACCAAGGACAAAAGGAGTACAGCTTCGGAGGATTCGTCAAAGGTAGAGTGAGTCTGGAACAGTTCATGGATGTGAATGGCAGACCGGACAGCGTGGGACTGAGAGGAGCGTCCTTATGAAAGTGACTTGATTGGAGACGCTGCATCCCTCTAGTGGACACTTTGGGGAAGGCTGCCAGTGCAAGGAGTGTCTGAAGCACATAGATGAGTCATTCTACCAAACGGGTGCCATTTGGGTCCGCAACGTTTGACGAGATGCTTAAGGCACAAAAAATGTCCTAAAGTGTGTTTTCAAAGCTTGAAGTTATTAATTCAAGTGTTCTTGTTAACATGATATATGACAAAACACTATTCTTAAAAAATAACATACTATTTTGTAATCATTTTTCATTAGTACATAGCCAATTTCACATGTCCCTGTTGACCAACATGATATTTTCATCTAAAATGTCACCAAATAAGTTGAAGATTTTTTTCAAACTTTTATTATTTTCAGCAATTTATGTTTGTCCCTGTTTACACAAGATATATTTATTCAAATTAAACATTATTTTTTTGTAAATATTTTATGATTTGTGTGTGTCCCTCATTTTAACTTACCACCCCGTCACACTAACTTGTTTTATCTATAATTAATGTACTGTTGCTTTAAATGACATCACAAAGAGGTAGTGATCTAATTACAGCCACCAAGAATGTATGCACAAAATTTAAAACCAGCAGTTCATATAGAGAAACGCTTTGTCCATACCACCCCGTCTCAGTGAACCACCCCATCACAGGGTCATTTTGTAAAAAGTTTATATAAATAAAATGAAATGTTACTTGATTTAATGTTGTATATGACATTCTTATTGTGTGGACTAATTAAATAAATGCCACTTTTATTTATGTATTTTTTGAGTGAACTTGTTTTATCACTACAAACAGTGAGGCCATTAAAATGTCAAATTCATTTTTTAAGATTAAAAATGTAACAATTAAATTTTTTATTAAATTACAGACTCTCTATTGATGGTTTGCATAAAAGAGACAATTCATTATTACGAAAACATAACATTTAAAAAATATATTTCATGTTTTACTACTCTAATGGCATACATATCGTCCGTAACGGGGTGGTACAAGAAAGGTGCCCTTGCCTGAAGAAAAAGGATAATATTAATAAGGAGTTTGTGCCTGAGGTGGGAAAATATGTTTTTTGGAGGGGTAACTTGTCTTTCAAGTTGTAGTCTTTTTTATAGAAAGTTTGTTCTTAATGAATTTTTTGAAAATTGCAAAGTGGAAATGGCACCCGTTTCGTAGAATGACTCAGATAGCCAGAAGATGCAGGCTGTCCTGTTTGTGATAAATGTACCTTTTGTAACATATCTTTTGAAGATATTGATTTTTTTTTTCAATGAAGCCGGTACTTTGATTAGTAGTAAATCCCCATCACGTGCGTTCAGCTAGAGCGGCAATTCAAACACCCCGCCGTAAATCACTGACAAGCCACGCCAAATCGCGCTCAAAATCGAATTCGATTTTCAGCGCGATTTGGCGTGGCTTGTCAGTGATTTAAGGCTGTGTGTATTAACTGCCGCTCCAGCTGAACGCACGTGATGGGGATTTACTACTAATCAAAGTACCGGCTTCATTGACTAAACGCGCCTCACAACATCGTTCGATTAATCGTTGCAGCCCTATCTTCAATTGTTATACCATTTATCATAAGTTTACATATTTTTTTCTTACTTTGTCTCTGTTTTTCAAGTCCGAAGAAATAAGTTGAACTTTTTTCACCCTTTTCAATCCATCTAGCTCTTGATCGAACATAAGCTCCATTTGCCTTTGTTGTGTACATGTCATCTAAATGGGACTGCAATAACTTTAATTCAGTAATGTTGTCTAAGGATAATTGTACATTACTTGTTAGTTGATTGATTTTGTCAATTAGATCCTTTTGCTTCCATTTCCTTACATGACAGTTTTTTACCTGTGTCAACTGCTATTTGTCTGGTTTTTAACTCAAACCATTCCCATTTACTGATATCACTCATGTCTAGCTTTTCAACCTCCGGGACAAGAGACTTCACCTGTTCACAAAATTCAGCATTTTGTAAGAAATCATTATTAAACTTCCAGATATTTGGAGAATTCAATTGTTGTTTGGATGTTAATAAGTTTAGACTAATCATGTGTTGTGAACTTTTCTCAGAGACCAGGAGACGTTTTGGATATCTTGAAGCAGAAGTTTCTCTTTATTGAGATCCTAGCTGTTCGTTCGCTGCAGTCATCAAAAGTCGTCTACTAAGGCATATACATTACAGTTTATATACCTTTCCAGGGGGAGGATTACATAGAGGTGGAGTCAATCTAAACAAAGCATGCAAATGCAGTACAGGAATCAGCCCGTTACCAGAGTTCCCCAGCCCTGATCTCATTATCATAACAGTGTCATTCAAAGGCACAGGTGCTAATTCAGTCAGTCTGGCAGTATTGCCCATACCTTCACATTATCATTGAGACAAAGGTATAATTCAAAGGCATATGTACTAATCCAATCAGTCTGACAGTATTGCCCATACCTTAACATTATCATAGAGACAAAGGAATAGCTGTAACAAAAAGGTTAATGTCTCAGACACCTGGGCTGCCTGATTTGATCTTCTTCTAATGTCAGCATCTGTACCTCTAAATTCAATGTACTTAACTTTAGATTTATCTGTGATGCCATGCAAGAATCCAGGGTCAGCATTATCACAAACAGATTCTTAAATTTGTAATCCCACAGTTCCCCCTTTGAGAGTTCTAATAACTCTCACATAATACAAATTTAAACATTTAAAAGTTCGTTCTTGTAACCTTTGATTGTTACAGGCACATAGTAATTGCTCTGTGGTGATTGTTTGTAACGGCATGTTGACACAGAAACAAACATGCAGCTAGGGCCCGTTAAGTTCTTACGGGTAATAGTCTTTTCTGGTTGGACCAGTAATTTCCTTGTGATGGTCGTGGGTCATTTGCTGAATGAAACACTTGATAATGTGGACGCATAGATAGTACACCAGTAGGAGAATCAATAGCAGAACTGCTATTTCCTTGATCCACAGCCAGGGTTTCCCTAACAAGTTTCCAAACCATGAAGAACTATTTTCAGTCATCTGGTGTAATTTTGCTGAAAGATCAAGAATGTCTTGTTGGATTCTGTTGCAATGTTCATGGTGATTACTAGAATGGCAATCTTGATCATGTTGATGGATGACTGAAGTTCTCTCATGTGATTCTCTGCGTTTTCATAAGTCCATTCTATAGCCTACGTTGGTTAACATAAGCCCCATCTTGCAGTCATGTAACTTGAAAAAGTTACAGGCACATACAACTTATTCTGTGTCTTGTCCTAGATTTACGTAGGTGTAATAGTTCTTTTCAGAACCATAACTGTTGACACATACGACAAGGGATGGTGAAATGTCGTACAAACTACATGATGTCACAGAAAATCATGTAGCGTAAGAGTGGAAGTCTTGAAGTCTATGGCGCCTGAATAGCTGTGAAGCTGTCTGTTTTCTGTAGTCCGTTTCCCACGTAGATTCACTCAGATGACTCTTTGTCCTCATGAAGCTTGTTCATGGATGTCTGAAGTGATGCTTCACACCAGGGTTTCTCTTATGAAGATGACTTGGCATAGACACCTGAAACACAAGAAAACAAAGAAACAGCAGACCAGCAGTATTCATGCATAGACATTTTTAGACTTCTGTTGATCGTATAGTGGTTTTATTTATTACATTAAAATTCTAGTGATCGTATAGTGTTTTTTTTTTTTTTTTTTCTTAACCTTATCTTAATTTGACACCTAATAGACCAGTGAGGTGGGGATTGAAAGTACTAATGGGGAAAAACCTATGAGGAAATGTTCACCGCAGGATTGGCCCCCGAGGCCTATTGCACTTCGGTTCTTTCCTGGGCTCCTCACTGGTTTGTGTGTCCTAATCTGTCCCTTTAAGTGTTGTGCACACTGTATAGTGTGAGACATAAGTTCTTAATGCAGAACAAAAATACATGTATTTCCAAAACAATGCAATCACTACATTTCAGTCCTCTAATTAGACATCAGTCCTGGTAGACATCATAACAGAGGATGGGTGACTGAATAAAATATTCTGGTATGGCTGTGAGTGTTCTTAACCAAGTGTCCCCAAGTTTGGGGGGAGTGATATTCAACTTCCCTTTGTTGTGTTAACAAAGAGTCTTTCATCTTTGTTGTAGATTACTGGGGTAATTAAGAATTCACAGCCTTAACGGTTAGCACCTCAGCAAGCTGCCCAGTGAGTTTGGTGTAGTGGGGAGGTGCTGTTTTAGCATTGCTAGCAGACTGTGTAAAAGCTGATTTACATTGTTCATTTCTTTTACGTATTTTTTGTTTTTCCTGCATTCTTTCATCAAGTGTCCAGGTTTACCGCAGTAATGACAACTACCCTCTCTCTTAGGACATTTACTTTCCTTTCGGTTCTCTGTTTTCAACTTAAAGGAAGCTGCTGCAATCTTTACTCTGGCTTTAACATCAGAGTTTCTTTCCCAAGTAGCTAACCTGTCCAAGTTGCTTTGCAGGGTTCTATTGGACCATGTGAGATCTAAGAAAGGCAGTGCATTTCTATATTCAATTAAAAGGCCATAAAAACCATGTACGAGCTAGTGGTCCTTTATCATCTAGCACCTTCTCTGGAGTGTCAACTATTCCACTGTATGCTGCAGCTGACTGACAAAACCTTTCAGTGTACTCACTTACAGTTTCATCTTTCTTTTGCACACAGTTAGTGATTCTGGACCAGTCTGTTTTGGGTCCTATGATATTCTTTAGAATTTTTAAAACACCTTCTCTCAAATCGCCTTTATTGGCATGTTGTAGTTCAGAAGTAACAGCAGACTCAAAACTGTTGAATTCAGATTCAGTTAGAATTTGTGACATCAGCTGTGTGACTTCTGCTAACGACATGTCATAAAGACGCATTTTGCTGTTCAATGTTCTTCTAAATTCTGAAAAATGTGTGCGTGCTGAAGGTAAGCTCTGGGACAATCTCTCTATGTCTTTAGGTCTTAGCGCTTTGGCAACCATTTGTACTGGGACAACAGAAGAGTTTGGAGAAACACCTTCAATTTTCTCAATTCCCTGAGATCTTCTCCTAGCACCACATACCTTCACTGAATTCACTGCATCTTTCTCCATTGTTACAGTATTGCCACTGTCTTCTGGTCTACATGAAGACTGTAAGTCAGGATAGCTTTCATCTGACTGTTGGTCTTTTGAATCACTTTTGGTTGAAGCCTGGTTATAGCCCACCTTTTTAGTGAAACGGGACAATCTAGTGTGCAGCTGTTGGTTTTGTTCTTTAAACTTAGTGATACACTGAGCTTGTTCTTGTGCTAACGATAGTGTAAATTCTCTGTGGCAGCAGATAATGCCTTTTAGGTTTTTCTTTCGGATACATGTTCCGAGTACCTTTTTGCATTCTTCAATTGACCAAACTTTATCTGGATCAATACCAAATTTCTTTGTCAAATCAAATTTTACTGACTCAGTTGTAGAGAATTTTGGTTAGCTCAAAGAATTTAAGATGATCAATATATGTGTGTATATGCATGAGACTGTTCCTCTCATCGCATATACACTGCAAACTCCACCAGGTCTTATAACCAATGAATAGGATGAAATGAGTTATTTAAAACATACATTTCAGTCAGGGAAAGTAGTTTAACTCACAGGAAATCGTGTATAATAATCGTCATTAAATATACGCAATTTCCAGTTTCTGATCAGTAACAGTAATAATGATATCGACTGGTTTCTTTGTCCAGTGATATCCATTACTCTGACGTTGGCCCGTCGTCACGGCAACGCACTTCTACTAACCAGAACGGAGTTAAAACAATTGAACAGAATAGGGCTTAAGGTAGCAATATGAGATCGAAACAGTTTAAGTGACTTTGTAATGTAAGCATTCAGCACAGAGAATCATTATATGTGAATATATGGTTGTTTATTAAACTATTCTACTTACAAACGATCGCACATAGACAAACGTACATAAAACACAAATAGACAGAGAACGCGCGAGAGAGAGAGAGTAAGAGAGAGAGAGAGAGAGAGAGAGAGAGAGAGAGAGAGAGAGAGTAAGAGAGAGAGAGAGACAGAAAGTGAGTTTGCAAAGGGACAGGAATGAAACGGTTCTGAACATCCTGAAATCGTTTCTTTTATAAAACGCCTTAAACGCAGCTATCTACGTTTGTAGAAAGGACGGATACTTGCAAGCTTGTTGTTGTTGTGCATTGTTCCGTTTGTGTTCAGTTCAGAAAGTCCTTTCCAGTATTGCAGGCCTCATCATCTCCTCCGCTAGGTGAGATCCCCCCCCCCCCCCCATGGATCTGGGGGGAGGTGCGGGTGACGTGTCTTTGTGTCCAGAAGGCAAGCAAAAGAGAGATGAGGCAAGGTTTATAAACCTGTAGGTCGTTCACGCCCACAGTTGGACCTTGTCCAATCCGGTTGATCTGAGTTTTGGAGGGAAGATTGAAAGTCTTTGTCTCTCACAATGGGGTTTCGCATGTGAAAGCTGATTGGTTGTTTGGCCACAAAACTTTCAAAAGTTCAATAATACCTATAAAGCAAGGAGTTATTAAGATGCCACAAACATTAACATTTAGGGAATAATAAATGCTGCTCATAGACACCAAACATGATCTATGTATCTTCTCGTTTGACTGAGTGATTCTAAATGTGAGAGTCTTAGCATGCACAATAATTCACCTATTGCGGATTAATGTTTGAGGCCGACATACATAACAGAAACAACAATATAAGAAAAGGTAACACATTGATACATGTACATTTCTATATAACTGTATGTGGGACTGCATGTCTGAATAAGGAAAGTCTATCTTTCCCTGAATTCCTGTAGGAGTCTTATCTTGATGGTGGGGGGATGAGCTAGATAGTGACCAAAGGTCTGGCTCATAGCACATAGGTGTTAATCATGGGGGAGAAGTCATTTAAGGAATATAACTAGTTATTTCATGTCTGATGGCTCCAGGCACTACATATCCCCTCTTTCGAACGTTGTTGTCCGTCCAACAGACAACAGCGAGCGACGTCAAAGGTGCGGAACAATCAGGCATGCACCCGGCACTCATGGCTGGAAGAGAGAGGTGGCTCTCTGGAGGTTGGTGCTTCAAGGAGTGGCTGTGGTGCCGTGGTCGACGTTATCAGGTGTGATAATGTAGACAGTGGCAAGGTATGGGTCCTCGAGCTTTGTGCAACAGGTGTCGAGGCACTGTCACTTGTCATCCTGACCCAGGTTGGTCTGTGTCAGGTGGTTGTTATCTAGTATCTGTGGTCCCTGCAGTCTGGAATCGCTGGTTGGACTCTCACTTGTGAGAGGGCAGGTAGTTCCAGCAGGTGTCTGTTATCCCGCTGTTTTGCTCAAATGTCATCAGGCGTCTGATGTTGGGGGTGTCGACACTGACTTGAGCGGGTCTGAGTGGTGTTGGTAGGGGTTTTGCTGTTGGGCCTGTGGGCCCGTTGCTCCATTCAACATTGTCTGGCTGCTCCTGAGGTGTCGGCTGGTCTCATGGGATGCTTTTTCCTTTTAGGAAGTCTAATGCGGTGTTGCGTTGGGCAGGGAGTCAGAAGTTGATCTTTCAGTACTTCTCAGTGGAGTTTCATTCAAGGAGCTCTTTGTTAGCATCAGAAACTCTGTTCTGGAAAAGCAGGCGTGTCCAGCTGTCCTTGTGGGTGTCGGTTAACTTTGGTACTCGGAGACTTGCAGGTTCAGTTCATTTACCTCCTGTCTGAGGCCCTTGAGGGTGTGGGCCAAGGAGAAGACGATGCTGCTCAGCTCCTGGTTGTCCAGGATGGATGTGAGTTGTCCATTCGTCGCAGTCCTGCTGTTCCTTTCTCTGCCATTGCAGGCCGTTGGCTGCTTTAGGCTGAAGGATGCCGTTCTCCGTACTCTGCTGAGTCTCCAGTTGGTCCTGGTGAGTGGCAGGGCTGGATGTCCGAGACACGCTGGTTCACAGTTCCTATTGTGAATCTCGCTGGCTGCGGCATGCTTTTGGCTTCCTGTGCTCTTTGGATGCAGGTGTCGCACTCGGGCATGTTTCACTGAAGTACTGGTGAGCAATGTAGGTGGTGACACGGGTGGTCTCTTAGTTGACACGGGTGTCGTTTCTGGTGCCATCTGGTGGTAAGCGTTCACAGATGTTTCTCGTCGACTTGCTGTTTTGCATCGTAGAGAGGCTGTGTCGTTTGAAATCCGCTGGTTTCGAGCTGGCATCAAACTTAGCATATTCTGATGTCCTCTGTCACTGCATGCTTGGCAGTGCGCCACTTTGCGTTGGTAGTGGCTTTGGTACTCTGGTGTATTCTGCACGGTGCATCTTGGGCATACATCAGCAATGACCCCCCTTTGTTCCTGGAAAGCTGGGAGCTGTGGCGGTGTTTGGTTATCAGGAACAAATGTGAGGATGTGTCATCTAGATGCGGCATGTGTGTGACGTCACTGAGTTGTTTTCGGCTTAGTGCCTTAGTGTGGTCGGACAGTGCAAGGTTGAGTGTCAGCATTGGCAGAGGCTGCTTTAGCAGAGCTATTTTGTAGGTGGAGCCAGTGTGCATGGGTGTGATGCAGGCGGCGTAGCAGCGTGAGGGGTTTGCTTGTGGCTTAGAAGCGATGCTTGGGTTGGGTGGGTGGGTTTTTTGTTGTTGAAAACCTTAGGCAGCCACAAAATCCCTCAGTTTTTTCTGGGCCTTTCACTGTTTTTCCACGAATAGCATGTAAATGTTCTTATTGTGATGGCACTGCTTGTCTGGAACAGTTGTTGATGCTCGTCTGTTTCAAACTGAGTGGTGTTGTTTGAAACTGAGCTTAGCCTACTTTGAGTCTATGCAGGTTAGTAATTTTCAGAGGGAGTTCTTGCGACTTGTTGTGACACAAGGGTTGATCCGATTGCCGTCACTCGTGCTGTGATGTCGGGTGGCCCGGCTTAAGGTGTTGCAGTGGGGGACAGGCTTGTCGTTTTCCACTAGGTACCTGCTCTGGGCGTGTCTTGCCTCGCTCTTTGGTCTATAAGCACATGGGTTTGTGTGCGTGGGACCCTTGGTCTGCAGGCATTGATAGTTATAACATCACACGTTGGTGGCAGGTCTCTGTGATTCCCTCTGTCTTCTGGTGCGATTGGCACATCGCTGGATGGTTAGTGCAGCGCAGCTGTTGTCATCTGGGTGCTGGGCTCTGCTGAGAGCCTTGTACATGACATTAGTTCTGCATCATCGTCATATGTGGAGAGCAGCTTGGCACCACTTCTGAGTGGCCATTTTCCTTTAGGCTCTTCATGACGGAATTGTTTAAAGTCTTTGAAATACCTGAATGGTATGTACACTGCAAAAGATTACTTTTCAGAAAGGGGGTGTGGCTTCTAGAGTGGGCACTGCTTCACGTATTCCATTGAATGTGTGTGCAGCGTTAGGGTTTTAGCCACACTGTGTTTTGAGCCGAACCGTGACCCCTTTTGGTGAATGCAGGTAGTTTGTTCGCCAGAGTGTAAACATCTGGGAGTAATCTTATCTAGCAAGGCTTTCTCGCAGTTGAGGGAGTATCGTAGGGCTGTGAGAAACAGGACGTAGCAGGTTTTGCATTGTCTATTCCAGGTTAAGTTCAGAGCACAGGTGTCCTCAGTGTTGGCCTGCACTGATCTCAGATCACTCCCACACAGTGATGTCGCTGCGTGTTCAGCTCCCATACACCACTGTATGTTTGTTCACCTTGGTCAGTCAGACGTCCCCCCTTGGCATGGGGCAGCTGGACAATCACTTTGCTAATCTTTATTGCCTTCTGGTGCTTGGCTGTTTTCCGGCGGTCTGTAGAGTCCGCTGAATCGAGCAACCGCTGTACGGAAGAAGGCTGTAGCATTTGGGTGGTGACTCACAGTGTGATGTGGATATCTGAGGGGAAAGATTTTCTGGCGTTGATGCCATCTTCCCTTGGTGCCTGTCGCGTTGTCTCACGTAGGCTTAGATGCTGGTCGTAGCAGTCGTGTTCTTAGCTGCTGTATTCAGTTTTGACAGTTTTGACTGCTGGGACAAATGGCTGGGGTCCTGTTAGCTGGAGGTGGAGCTAAGCAGATCTGTCTCGTGGTCACACTGGGCAATGTTCTTGCTTAAGAGTCAATGTTTTGCAGACAGGCGTGTGTTGTAGCCTACTGCAGTGTTCAGGAAGACAGCGTTTTGTGGTGACAGCTGTCAGATTCCCG
Source organism: Garra rufa (assembly GCF_049309525.1). Lineage (NCBI taxonomy): Eukaryota > Metazoa > Chordata > Actinopteri > Cypriniformes > Cyprinidae > Garra > Garra rufa. The sequence goes on along the minus strand of NC_133378.1, from coordinate 2,016,888 downwards.
GCCAGCTTGCTGGCGTGTGAGGTGTGAACGGTGGGCTGTTAGGCCCGGGAGAGATTTTGTGTTGAGCTCTCCTGTTTGTTCATATTGTTATCTGCAAGCATTTGAGTTCTTTAAGGTGTGCTGGGTTCAGCTCACTTTGTGTTTCTTTGCGGAGTCGTTACTTGAACTTCGGCGTAGGCTGCTTGCAGGAGGCCTTAAAAGGCTTTTGCCGTGGCATGAGTGTTGCTGTCTGCCTGGGGCCATTGTCTGTGGGGGTGTTGCAGGCATGTCTTGAAGCTTTTCTCCTCTCTCCTCGTGTAGGTCCTTGTCCTCTTCATCCGCTATCTCTGAACATCCAGATGGTCTAGGCGGTTCTGCGCGCTGTCCTGGTTCCGTCGTGGGTGAAGCTTTCTCCGCTGCGGCTTTAGTCAGACGATCTTGTTGAGGGCGTGGTCACTGATGGTCCGGGCTGTAGATGAGTTGATTGGTTCTCTGCAGCCGTAGCTCTTGACTGGATCGTGATCCATTCGCCTGTGTGCGCAGTCGTCCGGCTGTTCTCCGCTCAGGGGCTGTAGTCACTAGACCCAGGGCGGGATGGCCTCTTTGCCTTGTCTGGACTGGATGGCGAGACTGGACGGTGACATGTTGACACAAATAGAGAGGGAGAGACAAAGCACAACGAGCCAATGCAAGTCCGTACAGAACAAATGAGCTAAAATGTTGCTATGTGTTGCGTACTTAACTGATGTCATCAGATGGTGACGCAAACTAAACGCTTATTATCCTAGCTGTAAAGAAGGGGTCAGATAGTTTGTGTGGGTAAACACAGGAAACTATGAGTAAACTTAATGATGAGCGATTCACTTTGGAGCTATTCAGTTCATCGGTGTAGTTACCACAAGATTTCACTGATGTTCAGACAGGTTCAGTCTCTAATAGGGAGAAAAATAAAAACAAAATCCATCAGAAAGAGAGGTATAAAGGGTTAAAGCAAAAGAGAGAAAGTGAGCTGACTGCCAGCCCTGAGGTCAGTGACGGGGCCCACCGGGTGGGGGCGCTATGGAGTCGTCACACCTGGGAAATGGCAGAGCTGAGAGAGCAAAAGAGAGAAAGGCCCCCCTGGGATGGGCCGAATTACCCGGGGTAGTGAGAGTGCAACTTGATCGATTTGGTCAAAGTTTAAATTTTAAATCATTTTGTTTAATCAAAAATTTAAAATGAGCAAATACAATTATGATTGCTAAAGGGAGAGTTGAATCTAAGGCGGTGAAATAATTAGAATTAAATCACACAAAAAAAAAAAAAAAAAAAACATACATTATGTTAATTATCATTATGGTTTAAATAACAATAATTAATAATGTAACATCAAAAGGAAAAGAGAAGGGAAAGACTGACTGGGACTATCTATAAGCGTTGTTGCTCAAAGAAAAAAAATAAATAAATAAAAATAAAAATAAAATAATATGAAATCAGGCATAGGTATTGGAAGAGGTTTTAGACAGACTTCTATCTTTTAATAGAAGGAAATACCTTTTATGCGGGATTTCAGATTCCACCTTGTGTGGATTTGAACGCGCATCTAAGCGCAGTTACCATGGCGATGCGTTATCGCGGGTGTATATTTCTTGTGTCCGTTTTACTGAACACAGGTACATGTTTTGCAAACTTTAACTTAATAGGATGCTTACACTATTAAAAGGTTGCTTAGTTACGATGCGTGCACCTTGATCTTGAGTCAGCCTGCTGACACAAGACTTGTGTGTGCTTTGCACAAAACAAATAAATAACACTCGATCAAGATTTGTACAGTAATAACGCGAAGTTGTTTACTATATTAAATCTATTCGACGAGCAAACGGGGTCAACCTAATCAGTTAGCTAAACTGAGGTTTTAACCCAAAGGAGCAAGATAGCTGATTAGCATTGGAGTGCACATCAATGGCTAATCTATCTACACTCAAAATATAAAGATATGGCCATTGTAAGGTGAAAGAGGAACATCGCTCAATCAGCTTCTTCACGCAAAAATTGAGGTTTTCTTCGCTCAATTTAGGGTGGCTTTAGGACGCTCTATAAAAGATTTCTTCGTTTTATAGGGTCAATATATAAACTGCAGTTAAGTTACATCTTCAACAGTGGTTTAGTTTCTCTGTGCGAGAGGCTCAAACATCTGTGAAGGTGTTAAAGGTGGGCTTGGCCACACCGTTCTAACACACACACACACACAAACAAAAGAGACGCGAGTCGCGAGCCGAGTTTGAATACACAAGCATGCAGACACACAAATTATTCCTGAGCTGCTCACATCACATAGTTTAAAACTGCCCGCATTCTCCACCAATTAATGTAGAGAATTTTGGTTAGCTCAAAGAATTTAAGATGATCAATATATGTGTGTATATGCATGAGACTGTTCCTCTCATCGCATATACACTGCAAACTCCACCAGGTCTTATAACCAATGAATAGGATGAAATGAGTTATTTAAAACATACATTTCAGTCAGGGAAAGTAGTTTAACTCACAGGAAATCGTGTATAATAATCGTCATTAAATATACGCAATTTCCAGTTTCTGATCAGTAACAGTAATAATGATATCGACTGGTTTCTTTGTCCAGTGATATCCATTACTCTGACGTTGGCCCGTCGTCACGGCAACGCACTTCTACTAACCAGAACGGAGTTAAAACAATTGAACAGAATAGGGCTTAAGGTAGCAATATGAGATCGAAACAGTTTAAGTGACTTTGTAATGTAAGCATTCAGCACAGAGAATCATTATATGTGAATATATGGTTGTTTATTAAACTATTCTACTTACAAACGATCGCACATAGACAAACGTACATAAAACACAAATAGACAGAGAACGCGCGAGAGAGAGAGAGTAAGAGAGAGAGAGAGAGAGAGAGAGAGAGTAAGAGAGAGAGAGAGACAGAAAGTGAGTTTGCAAAGGGACAGGAATGAAACGGTTCTGAACATCCTGAAATCGTTTCTTTTATAAAACGCCTTAAACGCAGCTATCTACGTTTGTAGAAAGGACGGATACTTGCAAGCTTGTTGTTGTTGTGCATTGTTCCGTTTGTGTTCAGTTCAGAAAGTCCTTTCCAGTATTGCAGGCCTCATCATCTCCTCCGCTAGGTGAGATCCCCCCCCCCCCCCCATGGATCTGGGGGGAGGTGCGGGTGACGTGTCTTTGTGTCCAGAAGGCAAGCAAAAGAGAGATGAGGCAAGGTTTATAAACCTGTAGGTCGTTCACGCCCACAGTTGGACCTTGTCCAATCCGGTTGATCTGAGTTTTGGAGGGAAGATTGAAAGTCTTTGTCTCTCACAATGGGGTTTCGCATGTGAAAGCTGATTGGTTGTTTGGCCACAAAACTTTCAAAAGTTCAATAATACCTATAAAGCAAGGAGTTATTAAGATGCCACAAACATTAACATTTAGGGAATAATAAATGCTGCTCATAGACACCAAACATGATCTATGTATCTTCTCGTTTGACTGAGTGATTCTAAATGTGAGAGTCTTAGCATGCACAATAATTCACCTATTGCGGATTAATGTTTGAGGCCGACATACATAACAGAAACAACAATATAAGAAAAGGTAACACATTGATACATGTACATTTCTATATAACTGTATGTGGGACTGCATGTCTGAATAAGGAAAGTCTATCTTTCCCTGAATTCCTGTAGGAGTCTTATCTTGATGGTGGGGGGATGAGCTAGATAGTGACCAAAGGTCTGGCTCATAGCACATAGGTGTTAATCATGGGGGAGAAGTCATTTAAGGAATATAACTAGTTATTTCATGTCTGATGGCTCCAGGCACTACACAGTCACTATTGAGTCCATATGCTCTCCTAACAATGATTTAAACTCATCGTCTGTCCATAATGGCGTAGCTAGTCCACCTTTCTCTGTGGTTGGAATTAGCCTAGCATTCTTTCTAACCATTTTCAAGTTTCTTTGCTACCACGCAATCACAACACTAAAACTTCTCTGATCAACAGAGGGTACGCTTGTTAACACAGATCAACTATTGTTAACCTTCCCTGAATTAACAGAGGACAACACAAACTACTAGCACTTAATGCTAAACTTCTCTGCCAAAACAGAGGATAACAAATTTTAGCATTTTAAGGCTAAACTTCCCTGCTTAAAACAGAGGATAACAGATATTAGCACGTAATGCTAAACTTCCCTGAGTGAACAGAGGATAAACAACTTTAGCACGTAATGCTAAACTTCCCTGGGTGAACAGAGGATAAACAACTCTTCTCAAAGAACAACTTTAGAGGGTAACTTAGTTAACTAAACTGTAATAGCTGTAGTTAACCTTCCCTGAATAAACAGAGGATAACAAATATTAACACGTAATGTTAATCTTCCCTGAGTGAACAGAGGATAAACAACTTTAGCACGTAATGCTAAACTTCCCTGAATTAACAGAGGGTAACTTTTCATCTCTAAAAGAACACCTTTAGAGGATAACTTAGTTAACTAAACCCTACAGCTGTCTGTTAACTCTTCTCTGACGGCGCAGAGGATAACTATATGTACTGGTCTATAGCGGCTCTTTTGGATAGAGTAGCACTCACCAACCCTTGGTTGTAAAGGAAGATTCATGGAAATCTTTGTTCAGCTGGAAGTTTCGCTCTGGATTCCAAAAGATGTAATCTTGAAAGCAGATCTTCTGTTGAGCTTGCTGTTTCAATCTGGATTTAGGTGAGGAAGCTGGAACTCTATCCGGGTCACGGCACCAAAACTGTTGTGAACTTTTCTCAGAGACCAGGAGACGTTTTGGATATCTTGAAGCAGAAGTTTCTCTTTATTGAGATCCTAGCTGTTCGTTCGCTGCAGTCATCAAAAGTCGTCTACTAAGGCATATACATTACAGTTTATATACCTTTCCAGGGGGAGGATTACATAGAGGTGGAGTCAATCTAAACAAAGCATGCAAATGCAGTACAGGAATCAGCCCGTTACCAGAGTTCCCCAGCCCTGATCTCATTATCATAACAGTGTCATTCAAAGGCACAGGTGCTAATTCAGTCAGTCTGACAGTATTGCCCATACCTTCACATTATCATTGAGACAAAGGTATCATTCAAAGGCATATGTACTAATCCAATCAGTCTGACAGTATTGCCCATACCTTAACATTATCATAGAGACAAAGGAATAGCTGTAACAAAAAGGTTAATGTCTCAGACACCTGGGCTGCCTGATTTGATCTTCTTCTAATGTCAGCATCTGTACCTCTAAATTCAATGTACTTAACTTTAGATTTATCTGTGATGCCATGCAAGAATCCAGGGTCAGCATTATCACAAACAGATTCTTAAATTTGTAATCCCACACATGCAATGGTCTGTAAGCGGAGAGGCTGATATTTTACAATCTGAAATATCACTACATAACTCACATGAAATCAGCCAGTAGTCTAATCTTGAACATTGACCGTTTCCTGCAGAGTTATACCATGTAAACTGAACTGATGTTGGATTTAATGCTCTCCAATAATCAATTATATGCGCTATTATACATAAAGACAGTATAGTGTCGCTATATACAGGTTGAGAGTTCCTATGAGGTAGTCGGTCTAGCCATGAATCAGGGGCTATATTATGATCTCCTCCCAATATCACTTTATCTGAATCATATGTTGTTTTCCATTCCATTATAAGTTGGCTTAATTTAGCATACAACTTCACATTGATTGCTTGGTTGTTAAAGCCATAAACGCATATCAAAATATAACGTTTGTCATTTGTCTCCACAACCACCATTAACCAGTGACCTTCAGTATCATTTTTATGATCCATTATGTTACCTGGAAATGTATTAAATAGTATCATGACTCCTGCTGAGTGTGATGTTCCATGTGCAAAGAAGGCGTAATCTCCCCATTGAATTTTCCAAATTTTTTCATTATCCATAACAGAATGAGTCTCCTGTAAAAAGATGCATTGCGATTTCTGATCCTTACAAAAAAAAAAAAAAAAAAAAATAGCTTTACGCTTAGTAATGTTATTTAATCCCCTAACATTCAATGATATAAAACAAAGTATGGTTGTTCTAAATGCGCTTAACTTTGATTTGTTTTTTGTTTTTTGTTTTTGCAGGAATGAACATGTTATCCTGAGTAACATATCAAAAATATATATAAAAAAAAAAACTTGTAATTGAAGTCCTTCAACCCCTTTTAGCAGTTAAATCAATTAAACTTTCACCTGGTAAGATTCATACTAACAAAATATGTTTAAATAAAATACCTGAGAGTTTGTTTCTGTAAACTTAAATACACCTTACCATCTTCCTGAATTTTTGCTCTAAATAAGCAGAAAGTGCCTGAGCATTTGCTTACTACACAGCAATTAGGGGTCAACTCTGCGTCCATCAATGAGAGCATATCCTTCTCTTAGGGAGGCCTTTTTTCCATTTCTTCTGGCTTCTTGCACCTTAGGCCAAAGCTTAGCACGAGCCTCACGATCTTCTTTTGAGAAGTCCTCCTTGAACTGAATGTTCATCTCTCTGCACACTCTTGCCTCTCTTGATCTCCTCCATACTTCATCACAGACAGTTCGCAAGGCAAACTGGATGATTACAGGTCTGGGCATCCTGTTGGTAGCTGCATCGTTCTTCTTTCCCAAGCTGTGCACTGTGTCGACTGACTCACAGAGTTTCTCCACTGACTCCGGGATCACTCTTGTCAGGATGCCGATCACAGTCTCTCTTGTATCATCTTTGTCTTTTTCAGGAAGGCCCATCAGTCTAAGATCCCACCTTCTCTTATATCTGGCTTGCTCCAAACAAATCTGCTTCAGTGATGCATTTTCTTTTTTCAACAGTAACATTTCTTCCTTCACTTTGCTTATTTTTTCCTTATTTTCTCTCACTGCTTGTGTGTTAGCTTCCATTCGACTTTCAAAAGCTTGTTCTTTTTTTTTTTAGACTAACACAATACAAATATTTTTGTTCAATTAGTTTGAAAGAAGTTACATTGACATATTAAAATCATGTTAAATCTACAAATGTAAATAGTGTTCATATAACATATTAAAAGCAGTCCAAATTTACTTGATTTGTTTAGATGCATAATGGGTGCTACGATTAAATCACGTTCCTTGAACAATTTATTTATTTATTTTTATTTTTATTTTTTTATTTGGAGTGCAAAAACATACAACAAACAACAAAAACAATACCAACAACAAAAACAGCAATGATAATAAATGAAAATGAGCAAAAAAGATAATCTGAATAATAGTAATGTTATAAGTAGTATTAGCATGTTTAGAAATAATAGAAATAACCATAATTTGAAATAATCGATGATGATAACGATGATATTTTGTGATGACAGTAACAGTAGTATCAATAATAACAGTAATAATAATAATAATATTAACAACAACAATAATACTAAAGATGGTGATGACAATAATATGTTGTGATGATGGTAACAGTAATATCAATAATATTAACAGTAATAATAATAATAATAATAATAATAATAATAATAATAATAATAATAATAATAGTAGTAGTAGTAATGACAATAATAGAGACTGTGATGTAACGGTAATATTTTGTGATGATATTTTGTAATTTTGTAATGACGGCAACAGTAATATCACTATTAATAATAATAATAATAAATAACAATGATATAATCACAATAGTAGTTATATAAATATATTTATATAAAGGGGAAATTTAATAATGAACCATACCCAACACATACCACACCTATCCTATCTTCTGTTTCAGTGTGCATGTTTTTTTTTTTCTTCCTCCTTCTCTCCGTTCAAGGCAGCATTATAGACATCATATGTATGTAAGCTTAAGCTGAAGTGGTGCATTAAAAGAAGGGTGTGGTGCATTAAAATCAACATGCGGTGCATTAAAAACATGAGTGGTATTTGTTGGGTGCAGTTTTAATTTATTTATATTTATACACTTTTGATTATGTATATTCAATTATATAATCTTCATTAAACCATTACCGTTCATACAAAACGTCATCCCATCAATTTATTACTGCTCAATGTTTCTCTGATATAAATAGTGATAAAAATAATGAAAACAACAACAACTCTAATAATAATAATAATAATAATAATAATAATAGTAATAATAATAAAATAATAATAATAATGAAAACATCATCCCATCAATTTATTACTGCACAATGTTTCTCTGATATAAATAGTGAAAAAATAATGAAAACAACAACAGCACTAGTAATAATAATAATAATAATAATAATAATAATAATAATAATAATAATGAAAACACTTATATTACTAATACCTTGTATAAATATATATCATATTTGTGAATACATAATTAAGATAAGTGTGTCAGATTTGTAAGAGTTGAGTGAGGTCTGATGTTGAATGTTGTGGTTCTGATTAGAGCCCTGCACGGGCCTTAAATCTAAGCCCTAGCCCGGCCCTGGCCCGAGACGCACAGGCTGTAGCCCGGCCCGTCTCCGACAGCTTATCAAAAATTTTGGCCCGAGTCCGACCCGAAGCCCGTCTTTTTTTCCGCCAAACAGCTTATACTGTTACAGCCATTAAAATAGACCAGATTTCGTATTTAATAGAAAGTTTATGTTTTTTCGTTTCGGTTTTTTTATCAGAACAATTTAGAGAAAAGTTTGGAGTTTTTTGTTTGTTTGTTTGTTTGTTTGTTTTTTAAATGTAAGTTAGTTTTTTAAGTGACATCGATATCCAAGCGGTATGTGGTCCACAGTGTGTTTACTCAATTTAACCTATATATCAAATCAACACTTGACTAGTCTACAATGCAATTTACAGATATAAAACAAACATCAATATAGCAAAATGTTAGATTTAAAGTTTATTATCACCATCTCAGAACAAAGGCATTTCGAACAGGGCAGGCAGCTCTGCTGCGCAAAACCGGAACATACAAAGTCGCAGTGGTAAAGTAAACGAATATTGAACAAAAATATAAAGAATAAATAATAATATAGAAAACTTCAAAAACACAACTTTACCACGTGGCTGAAAATCTCTATGCGGTATGTGAGCACAGTGGAGCGGCAACAATTTCCCCCGCACTCCTTGCATTTAATAATCCAGCTCCACTCCTCGCTCACTGATATCAGAAACACCGCTCCGCGTCAAAAAAAAAAAAAAAAATTAAGTATGTTTGAAATGTAACAGTCCTGTTCATAAAATATAATAAAATAAAATAACAGGAGAGTTTCAAACATAGTGTGCAATATTTGTTCCGACCACAGCTAATAATTGTCAGCATTAAAAGAGTATTGCTGCTTTATCCAGTGCAAAGTTTGTAATGAAAATAATACGTTTTCGTCAGTTATTTTACCTACAGATCACATTATTTCTGATTTGAGTGATCCATCTCTATCAAGCTAAACAGCGGTGGTGGAGCACTCTTGAAGAGAGTGAAAACCATGACGCTCCGACTTTTAAAAAAAATCCGCTCCTTCCTCCATTCAAAATCACACCGCTCCACTCCGCGCTCCGCTCATACTCTGCTATGCGCGAGACATCACTGGCGCTTCCGGGGACGCACGCATGAAATCTCATTAAACTTTTTTTTTTTTTTTAAGTTTTTTTTCTAAAGCAGGCCCGAAGCCCGATATGTGTGCAAGTTATGACGTGAAAATTGGTCCGAAGCCCGGCCCTAGGGGCAAAAAAAAGTCGGGCCCCGACGGGCTCGGGCTCAAATGCAGGGCTCTAGTTCTGATGTATAGTTGTAAGGAGGTGAAAAATATTCTAGCGAGATGTATTCTGTAAGCAAATTTTTCCAGTGTGTTATATGAATAGTGTTTCAGGATTTCCAATTCAGGAAGATAGTTTTCTTGGCAATGGCTAGAGCTAGGAGGAGTATCCTTTTGTTTGTTATTTCCTGATTGAGTGTTGATAGATCGCCCAGTAGACAGAGTGAAGGGGATAATGGGATGTGACAGCCCAAAAGGTGGGATAGGGATTCAGTGACATCTTCCCAAAAGTGTTTAATGGGTGGGCAGTGCCATGTGGCATGGATATATGTATCCGGACTATTTTGTGAGCAGTGCAAGAAAGTTTCTGATGTGAATCCCATTTTAGACAGCCTTTCCCCAGTGTAGTGTGTTCTATGAAGGGTCTTATACTGTATGAGCTGAAGGTTGGCGTTTTTAGTCATGAAATAGATATTATTACAAATTTGAGACCAGAAGTCGGTATCAGGAGCGATAGAAATATCTTCTTCCCATTTGGTTATCGGTAAACTTAAGGTTTTATTTGAATTGGTTATTATTTTGTATAATTTAGAAAGTATTTTTTGGGGGGACGATATATTAACTAAATCTGCTACTGCGGAGGGAAGGTGAAGACTGATGGTTCTGGTATTGATTTTAGATAAAACAGCTGATTTGAGTTGCAAATACTTCAAGAATTGATTGCTCCCAATACCGTACTCCTGGACTAGGTAGGAAAATGAAACTAAATTGTTTGACTGAAAAATGTGATTAATATGTGTGATACCCTTTTCTGCCCATTTATGAAAATTGAGTGTTTTTTTTTTTGTTACTTGTGAAGTCTGGGTTATTCCAAAGTGGGGTGAAGTTAGATGGAGCCAGATTGGAGTCTGTCATCTTGTTCATCAAATCTCTTTATCAAAGTTTGAACTGCATCTAAGATGGTTTCATTTGTTATCTCACCCGACTGTTTTCCCACATCTTGATTCTTTGGTTTAATTTGGGCTAGGCAAAGGTGTGTGGTCATGAGACATTTTCCGATTTTCTTCCTCCATCGCCTCTATTTCTTCTTCCTCACATGCCTCACGCAGGGCCGTCAGGTTATAGTCGTGGTCTGTTAGCAGTTGAGCTTTAGTCGCTTTGCTAACGTTAGCCATCTCATTCACGTTGCAGAAAAGAAAAAGAAAAATCGAGTAGAGGTGGTCAGCTTCGAAAAACAAAACTCCGTGGGGCTGAGAGGTTGTTTGTGCAGTTCTTATGTGAAGTTGCTGGGGGTTTTTTCTGTCGTAGGTTAAATGTTTAGGACGATTTCAAGACTTTAATAGTGAAGCCTGCAAAAACGCTACCGCTCACTCCGCCATCATAACTCCTCTCTGCCTTGTTACTTAAGTTGTAAGTGTACTGTTCCAATTGTAATGTTTCTATAACGCCACGCCAGCAGAAGGAGCCCTCTCCCAAGTATTGACTGTGTGCCACTCCCTCTGCTTCACAGGTTACTTCCTGTTTGTGAGTTATTTAGCAGTGCCTGGCTAAGAGACCATTGCAAAGTATTGCCAGTTCACCTGCCTTACTGAGCATTCTATTATCATCGTCTTAACGTCTCATCGTCTTATTCTGTGTATGATCTTTGTATGAAACTTTTGCCTGCCTCACATTTACGCTAACTGCCTGCTGTATCGGACTTGTTTGCTGTGGGTTTTAATAAACTACTGCATATGGACCCTAACCCCTACTTTGCTGCAGATGGATCCAGCAGAAGTTTTGAATCTACAGGTGGCGTTCGCTTACTAGAGCGACATTCTCAAAAAATATCAGGAACAGCTGTGTAAGCTACAAGCTGCTAACGACTACCTTAGGCAGTATATCTGATCTCTACCACCCTCTATGCCCAAGAAAGTAAGCTTTGCTTTTCCCGATAAATTTGATGGTTCGACTGAGCAATGTAAGGGATTTCTTTGACAAGTAGAATTTTTTTCAAACACCAAGGGGATGATTTTGAGTCTGATGAGAAGAAATGTGCTTTCCTCATGTCTCTCTTAACTCGTAAAGCAATTGATTGGGCTGCAGTGTTCTGGGAAATGGACATTTTGTTTCAAAGATCGCACAAATATTTTGTCCAACAACTCAGAAATGTGTTTGAGCATCCAGCAGGGGGCAGGGATGTCTCAAAAACAACTCCTACAACTATCTCAAGGCCACCGATCAGCCACTGATTATGCCATAGAATTCAGAACACGCTCAGCTCAGAGTGATTGGAATGACGTTGCACTCAAGTCCCTGTTTCAATGGAGTTTGAATGTAGAGTTACAGGCAGAACTTGCATGCAAAGGAGAAAACCAATCATTCTGGGAATATGTATCACTTGTTATCAAGATTGAAAACCTCATGCGCAGCAACCCCACTAAATCCAAGTTATCATCACTGAGAATCATTCCTGCCAACCAAGCCTCTCCTGTATCTATTCCAAATATACCTACTGTCCAATCCAACCCTGAACCAATGCAGCTAGGAGTTACTAAACTCTCTACGTAGGAAACTCTCTACTTTTTTACTGTGGAGAGGCAGACCACGTTAACGCCGTATGTCCACTAAAAGCATGGAGGACCAACAAAATGACTAACCGGGTCAATGTTGACAGTCTTTCTCCCCTGAATTCTCTGACTATCAGTGTCAAGATTTCTCCTGAAAATTACTCTATTGATTTCATAGCATTGATTGACTCCGGATCTGCACTGAACCTGATCCATCAAGATCTCATCAGGAAATTCAACGTCCTTGCGCAACCCTGTGATCCACCACTCAAAGTGAATGCTGTTAACAATAAACCCATTGGAGATGGAATCAACCAAACAAACTCTGCCCATGCAACTTCAAGTAGGACTATCTGGAAACCATCTCCTTCTATGTGATTGATTTCCCCACACCACGAAGTTATCCTAGGATACCCTCGGTTATCTGTTCATGAACTCTTGGCATGATGGTGAGATTACGCGATGGTCACAATTCTGCTTTACTTACTGTCTGAACACCATAATTACCAGGTCTTATCTATCCACAAGTATTGTAAGTCCCAATTCCAAAGCAGTCACCATTTCCTCATACTACCAGGGGTATCAAGAAGTCTTCAGCAAGACCAAAGCCACCCAACTTCCACCTCATCATTCCTAAGATTGTGCCATAGACCTACTACCCACTAAAAGTAAGATCTATCGCTTATCACGTCCAGAAGCCAAAGCAATTGAAGAGTACATAGAAGGAGCTCTCAGTTCAGGTTTCATTCACTCATACACTTCCCTTGTGGCTGCAGGCTTCTTCTTTGTGAAAAAAAAAAGATGGAGGACTTCGTCCTTGCATTGACTACCGCATTTTAAACAATGTCACAGTTAAATTCCGATATCCATTATCATTGGTGCCCTGGAACACCTTTGAGAAGCAACCATTTATACCAAGTTAGACCTCCGGAGCACCTACAATCTCTTCAGAATTCAAGAAGGTTATGAATGGAAGACAGTATTTCTGACCACTAGGGGGAACTTTGAATACCAGGTGATGCCTTATGGGCTAGCTAACACATAACAGTGATGGAGTACTCGAGTCCTGGACTCGGACTCGAGTCCGACTCGAGTCACTATTCTTTGGACTCGAGTCCGACTCGAGAATCCACTCTCTGGACTTGTGACTCGACTTGGACTCGCGGATTGATGACTCGTACTTGGACTCGGACTCGAGGATATATACAATCCGACTTGAGCATTCATCACTTTGTTTTTGACTAAATATGTTATAAAAAATAAGGTGTTACACTTTTCCTGTTTCGTGCCCAAGACCGGCCGCGATCTCCCTTCACAGAGACTGCTACCTCTCGCTCTCTTTGCTTGACAACACACTCACTGACGTCACTCACTTTTACGCTCGTACAATGCATGATGCGTGATTCGCGGGCTAAATGTTAATGTTAATGTAAATGTGAAGTTCGCCTACGCAAAATTTTGCTTCTAATGCTGGAAAGAGCAGCGCTAAATGTTGTGTGTGTAATCGCTCAATTGAGGAAAAGACAGGGACAACCTCAAACGTTAACAGACACCTGTCACGGATGCACCCAGAAAAGAAAGTAAAATGCTTTCCATTGCCTAACGTTAGCTTTTTTCAAAAAAATATTATTGACTAATGCATATATGATAACAAACAGAAGAAGCTAGGGTCAATGTATGTCTGGTTCAAGTTACAGCATTTTTTTATTTTTTTTGTCTGTTGATAACGTTAATAGTCACTGTGCCTGATCAGATTTTTGCGATATTTGTCTGTTGCGATAGTCACTATGTCAGATTAAACATTTTTTTGCAATTTTGACTTTTAAAATCCTGTGGTGTCGACAAGAAACATATCAAACTAACGTTACACGTTGCTTTCTGACCAGTCGCTTGCCGTCACACACACGCACACACGCGCGCACGAACGCACGCACACGTTAAATAATTCAGTCACACACACAATCTCTCTCTCTCTCTCTCTCTCTCTCTCTCTCTCTCTCTCTCTCTCTTTCTCTCTCTGCATATCGTATTGATTTTTACGTTTTAAGTATCTTTAAAATACAGTGTCCTGTAATATGCAGGTTTCTTTTCTTTTTTTTTGCTAAGTGTATTTCTGTAATACAGTGTTAAAGAATTAGTTCACACAAAAATGGAAATTTCCTAATCATGTACTCCTCCCACTGCCATCCAGGATCTTTTTTTTTTCTTCAGTGTAAAATAAATTGTTTTCTTAAACATAAATAAACTCCCTTTGCAATTCTGACAGTGGTGTCATTTTTGTTTAATGTAGAACCTCTTTAATAAATTTTATCAGTTTTTTGAAGGTCCCAGAGTGGAGATGGAACTCTCAGACTCGAATACGGGACTTGAGACTCGAATCGGACTCGAACTCTGGGGACTTGAGACTCGACTCGGACTCGAACTCTGGTAACGGTGACTCGACTTGGACTCGACTCGGACTCTTCTTTGGTGACTCGGACTTGGACTCGGACTCGAACACTGGGACTCGAGACTCGACTCGGACTCGACAGTTGGTGACTCGACTACAACACTGACACATAAGCAGTCTTTCAATCTATGATCAACGAGAACTTTAAAGACCTTTTAAAAAAGTATGTAGGGCATACTAGCCGCTTTTCCACTGTCGGGCCAGTGCGAGCCAGTGCTAAGAGCGTGCCGGGCGGGGCCAATGGCCTCGAGTCGCAAGCACTAAGGCCAAAAGTAAGCTGCGTTTCCACTATCGAGCCAGTAGCCTCGCTGCGCAAACCTAAAGCCCGCCCTTCACACACCTCATTGGATCAAACGTCACGAAACCCCTCCCCTTTCAGTGGGGAGATTGAAAGTTAGTCAGGTAGGCATACATAGTGTGATTATCGAACGTACTAAATGGAGAGAGCCGAAGCAGCTGTTTGTTTGCTCCTTTCTGTGTTTTCTTGGTGGAAGATGAGGCCGCGAAACCCAGATGCGAAGATGGAAGCTTATGTTAGCTGCAATGCGAAAAAAAGAACAATACAGCGACGTGGAAACCGGATACAGCGAATGCAGAAACGCCTTGTAATGTTGGCGATGTCTGTTCTGATGCAAGAAATGCTCTGCAACAGTTGTTAATACAGCAGCAATATTTGTAATATATTACATTAATAAATCACGTGAAAAGATGCTTTGTTTTTAAGACCTACACACAATTCTTTCGTCTAACTTTGCATCACATAAAACAAAATGTTGCATAGCCTACTATCTACACCCTACTGCAAAAAAATAACGACACCTTTGTACTTCTAGTATAATCTTTTATGCCTTTATTAAGGTACAGATACAGTGTATGTTAACATGTTATCAAGGTGTGTTGGTGAGTTTTTGGGGGGTTTCTTTGGACGATGTAAATCAACTTATACATCAGATCTCATTTTCATAGGATCTTACTTGCAGTTATCCAAATTTAAATAAGAGTATACTCATCAGACATGCGTTTAAATAATGTTTTCATCACATAGTTGTCTGTAACAACAGTTAATGGTGCAACTATTAATATAGGACCTGATTTACACAGGACACAAAAGGTGCCCCATCAGATAACCATTTAAGTAATGTGCCCATCAAAACGGCATAGATTTCCATATCAATATCTGCCTAATGTAAGTGTCTTTTCTGCATGGGCACTGCTTTGTCCATTGTGCGTTTTTATGGCTTTGTACTGCGCCCGCAATTTTTTCAACTTGTCTCAAACTTAACTGGATAAGCTTTGCGAGTTCAGCAATGATGTATTTTATCACGTCTTCGTATCTGCAGACGCCGTCAAACTGGCATTGTACATTGTCCTCGGCCCAAATACTCAGAAGAGCCCTGGTATCTTCCACAGACTAGTACTGACGATTCTCCATTTGAAGTTTTTGAGTTCTTTGCACGACGTAAAAATGCGCATTACCGCAGACACACTTTTACCTGACTGCACGCTTATCGAAACATTGCATAAACTCCGCCTTTCACTTTGACCACGCCTCAAGCCCCAGCTGGCCTGCTTTGGCCCAAGATTTTCGTGGGGCCGAAAAACCGGGGCCATTGGCCCTGAGGAAGCACCGACGAGGCCCCGGAAGTGACAGTGGAAACGCGACTGGCTGTGGCACGCACTAGCACGCCCGCTTTTGGCCCGACAGTGGAAACGCGGCTACTGTGGTCTTGAACAGCATCACTGGTCTGAATTTCTATGGGTAGAGTACACTCAAAACTCTTTAAAATACTCTTCTACTGGTTTCGCCCCATCTCAATGTGTGCTCGGATACCAACCCCCTATGTTCCCGTGGACAGGAGAACCATGCACCTGCAGTTGATGACTGGATTTGTCATAGTGAGAGGGTGTGGGACACTGCTCATGTACATCTGCAAAGAGCTGTCAGGAACCAGTAACGCCTGTAACGCCATGCCAGAAGGGAGCCCTCTCCCGAGTATTGCATGTGTGCCACTCCCTCTGCTTCACAGGTTACTTCCTGCTTGTGAGTTATTTAGCAGGGCCTGGCTAACAGACCATTGCGAAGTACTGCCAGTTCACCTGCCTTACTGAGCATTCTATTATCATCGTCTTGATTATTCTGTGTATGACCTTTGCCTTCCTTGCTCTGTTTTTATGTTTATTGGATTACCCCTTGCTTTGTTCCTGTGTACAAACTTTTGCCTGCCTCACGTTTACTCTAACTGCCTGCCATATTGGACTTGTTTGCTGTGGATTTTTATAAACTGCTGCACATGGATCCTAACTCTGCTTCTGCCTCGTTACAACAATGTTCATTGGCATGGCTGCAGATGGTTCAGAACGCGGTGACTAGACTGTTAACCAGCACCAAAAAATGCAATCATATTTTGCCTGTTTTAGCGTCCCTTTATTGGCTTTCTGTCTTTTGATGCCACCTGTTGTATCCATTAGCGTTCTTATTATTATTCTTCCGCTGTTGAAGTCTATGGCAGCCAATAGAACCGCTTGCGGGAAAGTTGTATAATTTGGCACACTGATAGAGGACAGTCTTAAATGTCACCATAGCCAATTTGGAGTATCTAACTTAAACTCTCTAGCGCCACCACTTGTCCAAAGTTTCACTTTCTTTTTGATAATAACTTTTAACGTAACGTAAGCCACAAAATCAAAATTCTTTTTTTCTCTGAATCCCTGGGTAATGCTGAGTCGAATGAACACCAAAATTAAAAAATCGTAAGGTTTAGTTTTTTTTCTATAATTAATTGTTTGTAAAAAACTACTTTTTCGAACTCGTCCTAGACGGTTTGTCTGATATTCACCTAAATTGGCTCAGATCATCTTCAGACCATGCTGGCAAAAAGTTATGGAATTCAAGTTGATTAGACAAACCGTTCTCGAATAAGGCGCAAATTAATTCTATGAAAAACGTGCAAAAATGGATGTGAGGCCATATCTCTGCAACACTTTGGAGTATTGAGACCAAACTTGGTTTGTGTTATAGCAAGCATGACCTGAGGCTACCTGCAATGTTACGTCACAGTGCCACCTAGTGGTCAGGAGAGCCTGACCAACAAATATCTTGAAATTGATCTTGTTAGATTTGGAGGAGCATGATGAGTTGAACCATATCCAATTTTCCCATTTCAGACATTTTGGGCGTCGGCCATTTAAATTTTTGTTATAAAATGCTATATTTTACGAACGCATTAACGTATCATTACGAAACTTGGTATGTATCTTCATCACCATGCCCTGAGAGTACTCAAAAAGTTTGGTGAGTTATAAGTTATAAGGAATTTTAGAAAAATGCTAATAACTTATGTGAAAAATGGCTTATTGTAATGAAAGTGATCTCAAAATATTCCTTGGGTCAGGCAGAGAACATTGGTACCAATTATGCCATAATTGGCTGAACTTCCTGTTCGCCATTTTGATTATTGTAGAAAACCTACTTTTTTGAACTCCTCCTAGACCGTTAGTCGGATTTTCTCCAAATTTGACTCAGATCATCATCAGACCATGGTGACGAAAAGTTATGGATTTCGTGTCGATATATGAAACCGTTTTCATTTAACGCATCAACGAATTTGCTGAAAAGATGCCAAAGTGCATCTGAAGCTGTATCTCTGCAAAGCTTTGAGATATTTGCACCAAATTTTGTATGTGGCATTGTCACCTCACACTAAACGCACCACATCGATTTGATAACAGCGCCACCTGTTGGTTAAACGTAATAAGCCAGTAAATCATATCAGTAGGCGTTCTACATTATTTTTCTGTCATTTTGACTAAAATCATCTTATAATGGCTTCATTTTACTCATTGTTGCAGTTGGTCTGCTGTTCCTGCCATCCTTAGCTCCTCATTTTCCCTTTTGAGTGCGTAGCCCCGTAATTGCTGCTTGCAGCTATATTTATTATTATATTTTTTTCAATTTGTATTTTATAATTTGTTGCATTGGTTTTGTTCAGTACTTTAGTCAGTGTAATGCTGAATTTAAATGTGCTCTATAAATAAACTTTACTTACTTACTAAAATTTGCAACAGTGGAGAACTCCTCTTCTCTGGCCTGCTGGCTCAATGTTCCCAAAGCAGGTATGGTAAGGGTATATCTATGGGTGGCCAGGGTTGGTTGCAGCATGGACCCTTTCTGTGTCATCTTCGCCTGCATCTGAATATCGTTGCTCAGTACCCTTGTAGCACGGGTGTTATCATTTGCTCACTTGCATGGAGAGGGGCCATAACACACTTCACCACCAGCAGGTGGCATCCTTAATCCTTAATGACATTTAGGGTGAGCCATAGGTAGATTCTTGTGTATTCAGGTGTCAAGAAGAAAATCTTTTGGTTCTAAGGGAATAACCAATTATAATAAGTAAAATGTTCACACATAATTTTAAAAGGAGGGGGTTCTAAATAAAATGGTTGAAAAATTACTGCCAAAGGGAGCAAACATGCTTTTATTCCAGTTAATTAAATACCTGGAAAAACAACCAAAATGGTTTGTCAAATCCATTAAAGGAGGTAAAGAATCAGAAGCATCTTTTAAGAAGAAAAAAACATTATCTGCACATAAAGTGAACCTAATCTATATTGAACTAGTTGTAGCACCACTAGAAGAATGATTCCAAAATTATAGGCAGTGGCTCCAGAGCCAAATTAAATAATAAGGGGCTAAAGCAACATCCTTGCCTTGTCCCACAATAAAGAGGAACATAATCCTATTTGGCCGAATTAGTGAGTACTACAGATTTTAGGTTTGCACCTTCAACATCAAAAGAGCCATTTTGGCCCCTTTTCCAGCAAATAAAATTCACATGGAGCCACAAAATATTTGATCCCCAAATAAAGATAACACAGCATATAGCTAAAGTTTTCATCTCCGTCCATCTCTCCTGGGCCTCCTTCGTCTCCGCTGGTCCCGTCCAGCCCTCCTGGGCCTCCTTCGTCTCCGCTGGTTCCGTCCAGCCCTCCTGAGTCACTGCTAGTCCCGTCCATCTCTCCTGGGCCTCCTTCGTCTCCGCTGGTCCCGTCCAGCCCTCCTGAGTCACTGCTGGTCCCGTCCATCTCTCCTGGGCCTCCTTCATCTCCGCTGGTCCCGTCCAGCCCTCCTGAGTCACTGCTGGTCCCGTCCAGCTCTCCTGGGCCTCCTTCGTCTCCGCTGGTCCCATCCAGCCCTCCTGAGTCTCCGCTGGTTCCGTCCAGCCCTCCTGAGTCTCTGCTGGTTCCATCCAGCTCTCCTGGGCCTTCTTCGTCTCCGCTGGTCCCGTCCAGCCCTCCTGAGTCTCTGCTGGTTCCGTCCAGCCCCCCAGTGTCCGCGCCTACAGAGTGCACTCCATTGTCCGCACCTCCAGAGCTCCCTGTTAAACCCCTAAATTCCTAAATTCATATGCCCATAGCCAACGTGGCCGGGCCGAGTGCTGAGGCAAAGGCCATGGGGGCCGTCAAGCCATGGCTCTATGAACTGTCTGCTCCGCAATGACCCCCTGAACTGTCTGCTCCGCCATTGCCCCCTGAACTGTCTGCTCTGCCATGGCCCCCTGAACTGTCTGCTCTGCCATGGCCCCCTGAGCTCCTTGATCCACCATGGCCCCCTGAACTGTCTGCTCTGCCATGGCCCCCTGAGCTCCCTGATCCGCCATGTCACCCTAAACTCCTTGATCATGTTCCTATTGTCCAACCCCCCCCCCCCCCCCCCCATGGACTGAATGTTTTGGTTTTTCCCATTGTCTCCCCTTGTTTTTCAGTTTGTATTGGTTTCACCCGTTGCCCATATTTGTATTTCCTCTGCTCATTAGCGTCATCTGCTCCACCTGTCTTTGTTAATCATTAGCCCTTTATAAGTCGTTTATAAGTCATTGTCCTGTCTTTAAGTTATGTTGTGGTTGTAATTTTCTGGATTCCTGTTTAGTTTTATTAAATATTTTGTTTGTTTGGTACTCCTGGCTCCTGCATGTTTCCCTATGGCTCCTCAACCCTGGCAACCCGTAACACCTACATCTACCCTAAACCTACCTGGTACTTTATTTTAAACTTTTTGGATTATTTCCTTTATTTTTATTGACAAAAAATGCCTTTCCGATGTGACACAGATTTGAACTCTGGTTGACCTGGTCTAAAAGTACTATTGTATGCACTTTACCATCTACACCACTGGAGCTGATGTTTGACTATCTTCTATCTTTTGTAGTGTTGACTACCCCAATCACATGTTGGTGGACGGAGTTAGTGTAAATAGTCTCTGCCAACAAGGCTGGCTATTTGTACCTAGTGTGACATGACTTATTTTTTTCTCACATCATGCTATGCACACATGGATTTAGGAATTTTCTGCCTTTTTTCTGCAGATCCTCTCTCTAGGGATGTTCAGTGGGTTCAAATGGCTCTGGCTGGGCCACTGAAGGACCTTCACTTGGACATGAACACATTTTGCACTTTTTTTGTTCTACAGTGTTATTAGTAACAAAAGTTTTAAGTTATATTACAGACGAGAGTGTGTTACAGCATACAGTAGCACAAACACCACAGTATTTCCTCCATTTGTCATGAATGTAACACTAAGTCTTACACACACACAAACACTGAATCAAAAATGAAAGAACATGAATGAATCATACAAGCAGAAGAAAAGTTTGCGGTAAGGCAGGAAATGTCTTGTATCTGACTGTGGGGATTTCACAAGTGCACTGACACAAACAAACACAGCTTAAAACCATTTCAGTGTGACCTAATTGTTTGCATTTGGTAATGAAGAATATATATATATATACATATGTATTTAATTTAAGTAAAATTTAAGTATTTTAAGTAAAAGTTGGTAATGAAAATAAGATTAATACAATTTGTGTAAATTGATGAATATGAGTTGACAATAATTTGTGCTGAATTTAAGAGATTATGCTTGGCAATTCGGTATAAATCAGTATACTTGTATTTGTTATATGGCAACATTACATAGTGAAAAAAAAATCTTATCTTTACCATACCATGTTCTTTCTGAACCATTTTCATTTCCATTTTTATGTTATATTGAGACAATAGTCTACTCCACCAAACTACTGTTATAAGCATGAACCCCGTCAGATTGGTCGTGGCGGTGGTGTTGCAACAATATATAGTGATATTTTCAATGTTACTCAGAAAACAGGGTACAGGTTTAATTCATTTGAAGTACTTCTACTTAATGTTACTCTGTCAGATATGCAAAAGAAATCTCTCCTATCTCTTGCTCTGGCTACTGTGTATAGACCTCCAGGGCCATATACAGATTTCCTAAAAGAATTTGCAGATTTCCTCTCAGACCTATTGGTTAATTTTGATAAAGCGTTAATTGCTGGTGATTTTAACATTCATGTTGATAATACAAATGATGCGTTAGGACTTGCGTTTACTGACCTGATAAACTCCTTTGGAGTCAAGCAAAACGTCACCGGACCCACTCATCATTTTAATCATACACTAGATCTAATTATATCGCACGGACTTGATCTTACTGATATAGATATCGTACTTCAAAGTGATGATGTTACCGATCATTTCCTTGTATTGTGCATGCTGCGTATTACTGATATTGAGTATATAGCTCCGCGCTATCGTCTGGGCAGAACTATTGTTCCTGCTACCAAAGATAGATTCACAAATAACCTGCCTGACTTATCTCAGCTGCTCTGTGTACCCATAAATACAAATGAACTAGACAAAATGACTAGTAACATGGCCACTATCTTCTCTAATACATTAGAAGCTGTTCCCCCATCAAGCTAAAAAAGGTTAGAGAAAAACATACTGTGCCATGGTACAACAGTAATACCCATTCTCTAAAAAAAAGAAACTCGTAATCTTGAGCGTAAATGGAGAAAAACTAACTTAGAGGTTTTTAGAATTGCATGGAAAAACAGTATGTCCAGTTATAGACAGGCTTTAAAAGCTGCTAGAGCCGAGTACATCCACCAACTCATAGAAAAAAACCAAAACAATCCAATGTTTTTATTTAGCACAGTGGCTAGATTAACAAATAACCAGACGCCGCCTGACCTAAATATTCCTGTACAGTTTAATAGTAACGACTTTATGAATTTCTTTACTGATAAAATAGACAACATCAGAAATACAATAACAAATATAGATACTACAGCAACTGATACTTCAGCATTATTCATTACACCCAAAGAAAAACTGCAGTGCTTTAAAACTATAGAACAGGAAGAATTAAATAAACTTATCGTCGCATCTAAACCAACAACATGCCTATTAGGTCCTGTACCCACTAAATTACTAAAAGAGTTGTTACCTGTAGCAGAAGTACCGCTTCTTAATATTGTTAACTCATCGCTATCTTTAGGTCATGTCCCAAAACCATTCAAACTAGCGGTTATTAAACCTCTTATTAAGAAACCACAGCTAGACCCTAGTGAATTGGCAAATTACAGACCCATTTCTAATCTTCCATTTATGTCTAAAATTTTGGAAAAAGTTGTGTCTGCTCAATTGTGCTCCTAATAATCTCTTTGAAGAATTTCAGGTTTCAGGCCCCATCATAGCACAGAAACTGCACTTGTAAAAATCACAAATGACTTGCTACTTGCGTCAGATCAAGGCTGCGTCTCATTGCTAGTTTTACTTGATCTTAGTGCTGCATTCAACACTATAGATCATGACATACTCATAGATCGATTACAAAGCTATACAGGTATTCAAGGGCAGGCTTTAAGATGGTTCAGATCATACCTGTCCGATCGCTACCACTTTGTTTATTTAAATGGGGAGTCATTGCAACTATCACCAGTAAATTATGGAGTGCCACAAGGATCTGTCCTAGGTCCTCTGCTATTTTCAATTTACATGTTACCCCTTGGTAATATTATTAGGAAATATGGGATTAGTTTCCATTGTTATGCTGATGATACTCAACTATATATTTCAACAAGACCAGATGAAACTTCTAACTTAGCAAAGTTAACAGAGTGTGTTAAAAATGTGAAAGATTGGATGACCAATAATTTTCTACTATTAAATTCAGATAAGACCGAGATATTACTTATTGGACCAAAAAAACAGTACACAGAATCTCTTAAACTGCAATTTGCAACTAGACAGATGTACTGTTATTTCCTCTACAGTTAAAAATCTGGGTGTTATATTAGACAGCAACCTGTCTTTTGAAAATCATATTTCTCATTGTACAAAAACAGCATTCTTCCATCTTAGAAACATTGCTAAGCTACGGAACATGTTACCTGTCTCTGATGCAGAAAAGTTAGTTCATGCATTCATGACGTCTAGACTGGACTATTGTAATGCACTACTAGGTGGTTGTCCGGCTTCTTCAATAAATAAGTTACAGGTAGTCCAAAATGCAGCTGCTAGAGTCCTTACCAGATCAAGAAAATATGATCATATTACCCCAATTTTACGGTCTCTACACTGGCTACCTATTAGGTTCCGTATCACTTATAAAATATTACTTCTTACCTATAAGGCCCTTAATGGTTTAGCTCCTGCATACATAACTAGTCTTCTACCACGCTACAATCCTTCACGCTCCCTAAGGAGCAAAACTCTGGACTTTTAGTAGTACCTAGGATAGCAAAGTCCACTAAAGGAGGGAGAGCCTTTTCACATTTGGCTCCCAAACTCTGGAATAGCTGATAATGTTCGGGGTTCAGACACACTCTGTATGTTTAAATCTAGATTAAAGACTCATCTCTTTAGCCAAGCATTCACATAATATATCTCATAACGTTGTACTTCAGTTACATCTGATCAAATGCACATCAATATTCTTCAGCTTAGGCAAAACACATCATTTTTGCTTGGTTGGAACAGCAGCTACGCTAATTATTTCTCTATTTGTTTCTCTGTTTCTGCCACGGGATTTCCATCCCGTGGTAACTAGGAATTACACAAGATTCAGCCTGGATTCAGAAGAAGAGATGATGCCAACCCCCCAGAGGACCGCCGATGATGCCAGCCTTGAAACAACATACAGCACTACACAAATTTTCTACAAGTTTGATTGCAACACATAATCATTACTATTAGTGTTCATCATCTGTTTTTGATTACACCATTACTGTTTTTAATATTTATACCATATGTACATCGACTTAACATACAGTAGTCACCACTAATAAGCTACTAAATATATTGTAGTAGCCTACATTTTCTTTTTTTCTTTTTCTTTTTTTTTGTACAGCTGATTTGCAACGATTTGTATTGTGAAAAGCGCTATAGAAATAAACTTGAATTGAACTGAACAATATACAGTTCATCATGAACTTTCAGCAGGCTAAAACCACATGTGTGGGTGCATTTAGTTATATTTTAGTTTTGAAATGTGCAGCATGTGGGGCTGTCCCCTCATCTTTTACATTCACTGACCTTTATGATTGATTTCAGCACGTTAATAATACATTTCGGATTGAGTGATTACACTAATACTAACAACACTGCAGTGCACTGGACAACACATCTGAATATCCTACTGCTCAACTCTAGTCCTGACAGAGAGAAAGACAGTTTCTTCACTTAAGATCAGTGTGCTGCTTTCTATGAGTTCTCTGGGTTTAGTTTTCTCTCTATCTGTCTGTTTATGTTCTTAACGATGTTGACTGCAGTATTCCATCTAAAGGTGTGTGTAAGTTCTGTCAACAGGTGCATCTATCACTGTGAGGTATGTTTTCAGCTTCTTGTGAAAGAGGAATGATGACTGTCTTCACACACATATACTCACGTTAAATGTCAGATATTAGCTGTTTCTGGAAGCCACTGGGGCTTAAATATTTGCAGCGTGTGCAAATGTGTGGGCAGTGCATCTGAGTGTGTGTGTGTGTGTGTGTGTGTGTGTGTGTGTGTGTGTGTGTGTGTGTGTGTGTGTGTGTGTGTGTGTGTGTGTGTGTGTGTGTGTGTGTGTGAGTCAGAAGCAGAGCTCAGAGCGGCTCTCACATGTGTGTGGGCAGCTTCCAGATGGCTCCTCCAGCAAGCACACAAATGTCACTCTGATAACAAGCTGAAAGAAATCGAGAAAAACAAGTTGTTGGAAGCATACAGATATTCCAACACATACACAACATTGTATATGAAATACTAGCACAGAAATGTACAGGGACAGATAAAGTCGACACCTATAAACTGTACGCGTGCCGTAGTTCAAACACAACTATTCCATTTAATATTTCACATGATTCTGCAAGAGAGCAATGACATTAAATAAAGAGCAAATTTATTTGTGCATGTATGCATAAATAGGAAAAAGAGAGGTTTTAAAGTGATTGCCTTAATATGAAGAGTATATTTGTGTATATGTCTTTTTCATGGTAATATATAATTAAAGGATAATTAGCAGTGTTATATTCAGTGATTTTGTGTTTGAGAAAGGCAAGCAGTGTTGGGTGTGAAATGCACCTGTGCTAGTGCTGACATGGCTGCATGGGCTCCTAGAGTTACATAGTGGGAAAAAAAACAATCCTGTGAAAATAGAGAAAGAGAAAGAGATGATGTGATTCAGCATTAATTGGCTAAATTTGACTAGAAACATGACTGTGAGACAGGCTTTAAGAAGTATGTTATACTAAGCACAGCAGCAGAGCCTGTGCCTGTTTAAAACCAACAACATTATTTTTTTCTGACAAAACTACTTCACACCTAGAAAACCCACTAACCTAAAACTCTCACAATTACTGGACAGAGCTTATGGAGCTTAAAGTAAAAAATGAAGACAAAACTGTCTAGTTTAGTCAAGAGAGCTTTATTATCACACCAGCCATATACAAGTATTTATAGAGGGGGTGATTTTTAAGGCAACAGGGGCCACAAGGTCAATCAAAAGGTTAAAGCAGACAGGGATATGGAAGAGGGAAACTAAGGTGTGAGGGGTCAGTGGATGCAGTATTTGGAAAGGAATGATGCATGATGAAGGATGCAGAAGAGGAAAGGAAACTCCAAAGTTTCTCCACTGACTTCACTACCCTATGCAGGGACTTACAGTTAAAGAGACACTGGAGGTCACAAACCAGACAGTGAAGCAGCTGCAGAGGATACTCTTTGTGGTTCTAGTGACTTTGAGGCGCCAGTGTTTAGCTTGCTGGCCCTCTGAGTGCTCTTCCCCATACTGACAGATGCGTGAGTATGAGATGAAGCACAATGGAGAATGCATGATCAGTGGAGCAGTTCAAACATTTTGTAACATTTTCGTTACATTAAGTTATATCCCATATACAGTGGTGGATGAAGTACCTGGAAGTCATGCACAATTGTGCATTTGCGCAACATCCTATAAGTTCTGTACAGAAATTAGTTCACCTGTTTCGAGTCTTCGGGTTTTTCAAGTCGTTCGTTCATCACATGACAGCCCCATAAGCTTAACCTATGCTGTCTGAGCCGGAAAGAGAATTCTTTAGAACTTCCGCATAAAGATAAGCCAGCTCGTAAACTTCCGCTGAAGCTCATTTAATATGTGCTATATTTAGGTGGACACTCTTGAGACTCCTCTACTGCCTCGTTCTTATCAGAAACTGAGAAAAACAATAATTGCAACATCGTAAATAATGATAGTGACCTGAACATATAATATATAAATTTAAATGTGGAGTCACAGCCTTAATACATTTAAATAATACATACAAATAAAGTAGATACTTCATTTAGATTTACATTTGTCCATTTTGCAGACATTTGTCAAAGAGCCTTAGTACACAATGGCAGGTTTATTAGATTAAACGAGTTTAGAAAAGAGGAGAAATGCACTGACAAATATTTTCTCTCTCTCTCTTAGTAAATGCATTGGTTTAAGAGTGTGGGGTGGTTAATAGAAGAGGTGTGTATTTTGCTGCTTTTTAAAGAATGTGATGGTCTCTTCGTTAATACATGGACTCATCAAGTAGATGGCTCCTCTCTTTTTAGAATCTACCTTTTTTACAATCTCTCTCTCTCTCTCTCTCTCTCTCTCTCTCTCTCTCTCTCTCTCTCTCTCTCTCTCTCTCTCTGTCTAATATAGCAATATTCAATTCTGGTCCTGGGGCTCTATTCTAAGTACCTCATTTAATATATCTGAGGTTATTTGACATATGCCAGGCCCTTTAATTAATAGCTATAATTAACCAATTTATGGAAAATTAGTATTTGAGAATTTGATTGAAATATAAGGATAAATTTGACATCTTTCTGTGCATCAGAAATAAAAAAGTAAAAGTACACAGCTTTAAAAATTGCGACTTTTGAGGGGCGCTGGAGCGCACACCGGTTGACCTACAGTCACCAAAATTCATACACATATAGACCTCATCGGGCCGAACAACTTTCATGCTCACAGTCCGTGCTTCACCAAACAGGAAGTCAGCTATTCAGGGATGTCTAAAAAGCGCATGCAATGGAATTTGAAATACTCCTCCTAGGCCTTTCCACCGATGGCCACCAAACTCGGTCAGCATGACCTCAAGACATTGGGGATGCAAAATTGGCAGGGGATTTTTGATAATTCGAACGGTTTGGCCGTGGCGGGGCGACAAAGTTATGGCGAGAAATGAGAAACAGGAAGTGCCTAATAACTTTGACACACTTTGTCTGATTTTGACCAAACTTCAGCAGTTTGTTCGTCGTCTGATGCCGATCACAGAGATGTCACTATTATGAGTCAAAGTTATAGCGCCACCAACTGGCAACAGAAAGCATGACGTTTTGGAAATGCTTTAAACTCAGCCTCTTAATTTTAGTCAATTTGCTTCAAACTTCATCCCAATAATGTCGAAACACGGCCGATGAGAATCTGTGAAGGGCATTATCGATAACTTTTATCATGTTGCCATGGCAACATGTCAAACTTTAACTTTAGTTTTTTGTGTTTTCGAGTCACTTAAAATGCTTAGAATTTCATGAAACACACATCAATATTAATGATATTTAGACACTGATAAAAGCCCATAAATGGGCGTGGAGGAGGCACCCACAAATATATTTAACAAATATAAATAAATGTACTAATGTACCTTTTAATAATATATGAATACTTTTTTTTAGCTTAATATTAATTAACATTAATAAATGCTATTTAATTATTGTTCATGTTAACTAATATAGTTAATGTTAACAAATTAAACTGGATGGCAAAAAAACCCAATGTCATTTTCAAAATGCTTTGAAATCAGCCTCTTAATTTTACTCGATTTTCTTAAAACTTCATCAAAATAATGTCAAAACACAGCCGATGAGAATATGTAAAGGGGTCGATGATAAATCAAATGCTGTTGCCATGGCAACGTGTCAAACTTTAAAATTAGGTTCCTGTCTTTTCGAGGCAGATAACATGCTTAGAATTTCATGAAACTCAACACACACATCAATATTAATGATAGTTAGACACTGGCAAAAGGTCATAAATGGGCGTGGAGCAGGCACTTTATAGCGCCATCTTTTGACAAAAGTTGGGGGGTTAGTTTTTCCTACAGTCACCAAACTCTGTACATATATTGTTCTCATCAATCTGGACAACTTTCTAAATTAAACTCATTAGCTAAGACCAACAGGGAGCCGGCTATTTTGATTTGAATGTGGATTTTTGGAAAAATCAGGCTGTAAACAAATTCATACTTCTCCTAAGAAGAACAAGCTGTTCACACCAAACTTTTTTAACTTGAAGAGAAGATTCTGAAGATGCTAAATTGCGAGCGGATTTGGGATATCTTGAACGGTGTTGACGTGGTGATTTTTTAAAGATATAGTAAAAAAGATAAGTGTAAAAAAAAAAGTGTAATTTTTTTTTTTTTAATCTTTAAAGTGCTGCATCCAAACTCTTTAAAACTTTTTTCACACAGAGATCTAATCATTCTGAGCAAGTGCTGTTAATATCAATTTTATACAAGCTTCTATGAATTAAAGAAAATTAAAAAAAGAAATCATAAACCAGCTCTCACTCTGCCTGACAGTCTATCTATGTGACAGTCAGAGTGAGTGCAGGGGGAAGGGGTGAAAGGGAGGGAGGGAGGGAGGGAGGGAGAGAGGGCAGTGGAACATGCTGTTTTGCAGACAATGTCTGAGGAAGAAATGCACATACATGTTCATGTTATTGTTCATGTTAACTAATATAGTTAATATTAACAAATGAAACTGGATGGCAACATTTTATATATTGTGTGTATGTGTCTGTGTGTTGATTTTAAAGTGTAACCCTTTCAATTCTGTAAACTTTAAATCCAAACTGGCAGAGGGTTACTGTGAATGCATGTGCCAACTGGGCACCATTTTCCCAATTGATTCTTAGTTATGTAGCGCTTAAGAGTGATGTCTTATAACAGGATTCACCAGCAAAGCAATATCCATACAAATTGTACAGATAGGTAACGATGACATTTAAGCAGAAATGGTGGACGTAATGCAAGCAATAATAACATTTTGTTATCATCATGAATTACATGTTCTTATCATCATCAGAAATAGGGAAAATGTAGCATATTGGTTCACAGTTGGCATTATCTGAAGTCCTTGCAGGGGGTTAGGTTTATAGCAAACTCCTCCTAGAGATTTAATTAAATCAACATTATATTTGGTCAGTCTGATCTAGAGGCCATAGAGATGTTAAATTGCGAAGATCTTGAGTTTTCGTTAAAGGGCGTGTCTGTGGCGGCCTGACAGAGTTTGTTGTTTCGCCATGGACATAGAAGTTGTTATAACTCAGCGCTAAAAATGTCCGATCTGCCTCAAAATTCACAGGTTTGGTAAGAGTCCTGGCCTGAAGACACCAAAAGGCCAATATTCAGATATTATTATAGCGCCACCTGTTAATAGTGAAACGTGACAACATGCCACCGTAGGTGGGGTAGATTGTAACATCTGAGGGGCACATTGTAACACGACCATGACAGCTTAAAATGTTATCTGATCGAATGAAAAAAAACAAACATACACAACAAACCAAAATATTGTCAGTAAAATACATGTGTTAACTTTTTCAAATGAAGTAATGACGTTTTTAAAAAAATAAATAAGAATAATCTAATTTTGGAGTATGACAATGAACACATCGCAACAATGCTTTGAACGGCCCTGATCGCAACACACAGCTGTACATTAGTTCAAAACAATGTGGACAAATAGATGAAACACATTTAGACATTCAGAAAAACACACCCCTCCCTCCACACACAGCTCTCACAGAACACGACACATAAACGAGCCAAAATGCTTTACATGTCTTGAAATAATAACTTCTGAACATTAAACATTGCTTGACTGCCTTTATTCACCGGCTTCTTGTGGTTTCTTATCAAAATCCTTAGAAGTAAGTAGTGTAAATTGCATCGCTAATGTCATAGAATAGCATAGTTTAATAACAGTGGGACAGTGTTACAACGTTTCCCATCTGCGCGACTGGAGTTTAAAACAGGTTAGTGTCTTCTGCTGGTTTGCGGTTGGGGTAAGGGTTAAAACCGGATGCATTTCAAAAATAGGCCGTGATGATTTGAGAAGGCAAACTGACCAAACAGACTATTAAAAAAAAATTAAAATAAAAAAACTTATATTTAACGATCAAAAATGCTCCAAACGTTTTCCTAAATTAACTATATATATATATATATATATATATATATATATATATATATATATATATAGTAGTCAACATTCGAAGTGGATCAAAAAAGTTAATCAAAAGTTGTCCTAAGATAAGAACGGGTATTCTTTTTGGTTTTAGGACAAATTTGATGAAAGGTTTTGATCCACTTCGAATGTTGACTACTGTATATATTGTCATCTATGGTCATACAGACAGAAGCTGAACATAATTCAAAACTGTAAAGTATTTGCAGAATAAAGAAAACATGAAGGATGCCGCTTAATATTTGTCTTCCTTTCTGTGAACTCATTCCCTCATTCCATTTGTTTTCTTTGTATTGTAATCTTTATATTATTTTCGTGAAATATATATTTTTTCTCTTTTATACCATTTTATTGATTGATTCGTTGTAAAATAATGCTTACATTGTCCTTGAAATATGCTATAGGAAAGCGGAACAGATACCTACGAGTTCAAAGGGGGATATTGCGTTATTCACACTCACGTGTTGCTGATAAACATGATATAGTTTCAGTTATGCTCCTTTTATATTCACAAGTTTATCATGAATAAACATAAAGTACTTCAAATTAAATAGCCCTACAAGAAACATTTTATGCATGGGCGTAAATTTCATTTAAAAGTAGGACAATAAATATAAAATTTCTCATGAGCAATTTTTGAAGGGGACAAAATAATACAGTCAAATTGTACTTATAAAGATACATAACAATAAAAACAAGGAATTAAAAAAAAGGTTTAAAATTTTATTTAAAGTGAGGTCAGTTCGGCTATTCACACACTGTAAAATCTAATTAGTTGGGCTTACTTAAAAAAAGCATGGAAACCGATTGCCTTAAAACAACTAAGTAAAGTGAAATAGAAATAATATGTTGTACTGACAAATGCTTAGTTAGTATAGTTTACTTACATGAGAGTTCTAGCAACTAAAAAAGAACTGTAGGGGCTACTTGATCCTTTACTTAAGGTTTACTCTTCACTTAGTATAGCTACTCACTGACTCCCAGAGTGCATTGCAGCATGCATAAATTATGCAATTGGTTTGTTTTACTGTTGTTATTTTTATTTGCTAAATTTATTTACTGTCTTGTGTCAATAGTAGCACAACAAAAGAGCAAATAAAATAATAAAATGGTTATTGTCACAATTAATAAAAATAAATAAAACAGAATTGTTACCATTGTTGTGATTAGCGTGCTGAATGTTGAAGTCTGTCTGTGACTCGAGCACATCACCACATATAGTTAATGATAATCTCAACCCAATTAGGTGTATCAAGGTGTTTATGAATATGAAGAACAATGAAGTTTTAAAAGATCATCTGTAAATAATATTAAAAACATATAAGCTAATGATTCATTTAAATAGGCTGCCTTCTAAAAGCAACCTGCATATTACTTTTTGTCCCTTGAAATCAATACTTATGATTCCATGTTGCATTGCTGCATCAATAGGAACAAAATTACAATAAAATAAATAAAGTTCCAACTGCCCAACCAAAGGGACCATTAATCACTATGATGGTAGGTACAAAAATTTTTTTTATGAAAAATTAACATCAATTTAGGTTAATGTGATGTTCTTTCAAATATTTCAGTTGTATTGAAACAACATTCAAGATGACTTTGGGAAATAAGTGAATGTAAGTTGTGAAAAATAACTGCAGATTAACTATTGACCCACCTCAAAAACTTTTCTTTTCTTCTTCTTTTTTATTTAGAAAATTAGCAACATATTAGTGCACTGCTGCCTCTCACTGGTTTATTAATGTCATTGGTTCCTTTGTGGCTACTTGAATATTTTAAGTAAGCGTCACTCAAAGCAGTAAGTAAATTGTTTTACTTGCATTGAAAGTAGCTGTAACTTAATACAACCTAGTAAGTATAGCAACTAAGTAAAGATAACTAAGTAAATCTAAGTAAGGTAAACTATTGGATTTTACAGTGCATAGCCTAGATTCTTTTGGGAATTATTTATCATCACACAGTGAAATAGGCCTGCATTCCTTCTATTAACTGTCTTTTTTTCTGTATTTGTATTAATATTATCATTATCATTATTTTTACTATTACTATTATTATTGTTATTAGCCTATTATTATTGCATATATTTTTATTTTCGTTTATATTCGTTCCCCCCCCCTTAATTTACTTAACGTTCATGTAAATAATACTATAAATGCTTGACATATGCTATATGACTGATTTTACTGGAATGTAGTTTAAAGGTTGAATTGAACATATATTTTATTTTGTTTCGTCTAATAGACTAGACTATATAAATACTATACTGTTTTACTGAGGAATGAATCATTCACATACATTTTGTTACATTTGTAAATGAAAACATGCTCATTTATCCTCACACACAGGCATAAATACAATCATAAAGTCAAAACTTCGCTTAATCTAAGTAACTTTCTGCATATATGCTATTTGCCATGTATTTTGCAAATATTGTAAACGACAATTATGCCAATAAAGTTTTGACTTTATGATTGTATTTATGCCCGTGTGTGACCATAAACGATTTACAAATGGAACTAATGATTCACTCGTCAATGAAACACTATAGGTATTAATTAGACGAAATAAAATGAATATATATATGAATATATATATACATACAGTAAAAATCCCAGCCATATAGCATAATCAAAGCTTTAATGGCATGTCAGTATTTATCATTTAGATTCAGAATGTTAAGTAAAGAGATCGAAATGATGGGAAAAATAACGAATATAAACTAATAATACAATTATTACGGAAAAAAAGAGGATTGGTTAATGGATAAGACTGTGGGATGCATAAAATGTTTCTTGCTGGGCTATTTCATTTGAAGTACTTTATGTAATATTTATTCATCATAAACTTTTGAATGCTGTCTACATCGCGCACAGACAGCATTCGCATATACAGCATTGCCTATATAATTATTTAATATTGTATTCATTTCTATAACAATTAATATAATAATTTCTTAACTCAAAATAAAATATTAATAAACCTATCTCTGATAATCCTGGGTTACCACAAGAAATACATGTTCTTCCCTCAATATAAGAACTCCTTACCTCGACAAAATGATCTCGTGGCCACGACACAATATGACGTTCCCACAAGTTAATATTACGTTCCCACGAATTAATATCTCGTGGCAACGACATAATATGACATTCCCACGAGTTTATATGTCATGGCCACGACAAACATAAGTGAACCGAAGATGTCCCCTCAAGGTCACCGTACAAACGAATCTTTCAGCTTGCAGCGATGTTTGCTGCCACTTCAGTTCAGTGCGTTACATGACTGCCCCCTACTGATCATGTCTTTCCTGTGTCAGAGCATTTTCTAGGATCCCTCAGAATACACCGGTGTCATGCGAGACCACTTCCGTTCCCGTGCGCATTTTAAATGGCCAGATCTGTATATGTGGTCCACAGTGAGTTTACTCAATTTAACCCATATATCAAATCAACACTTGACTATCTACAATACAATCCACAGATATAAAACAAACATCAATATATCACAATATTAGATTTGTAGTTTATTATCACCATCTCAGAACAAAGGCATTTCGAACAAAAATGGAGAGCAGGACCAGCAGCTCTGCTGCGCAAAACCAGAACATGCAAAGTCGCAGTGGTAAAGTAAACAAATAATGAACAAATATATAAAGAATAAATAATAATATAGAAACCTTCAAAAACACAACTTTACCACATGGCTGGAAAGCGGAAACAATTTCCCTCAGTGCTCCCTGCATTTAATAATCACTCCGCTTCAGCTCTGCACCGGGTTCACCATTTCCCTCTCCCCCTCCACTCCTCTCTCACTGATATCAGAAACACCGCTCCGCGTCAAAAAAAATTCAGTATGTTTGAAATGTAACAGTCCTGTTCATAAAATATAATAAAATAAAATAACAGGAGAACACTAGTGTGCAATCTTTGTTCCTACCACATGCCAAGCTAATAATTGTCAGCATTAAAAGAGTATTATTGCTGCTTTTTGCAGTGCAAAGTTTGTAATGAAAATAACAATACGTTTTCGTCAGTTATTTTACCTACGGATCGCTGCATTTCTTACAGATTTCTGCTCATTCAAAATCGGATACGATTTCATTTGTTTTAATGCATTATTGACAGAGCGACTGCGTGTGAATAAGTGCTGTGCCTGTATAAATCATGCTTTCACCTGAAAATATTCAGTATCTTGAAGGAACAAACTAATTCCTTGTGAACTATAATTTACCGCTCATCCATTGCCGTCATCATCCGCTCACATACTCTGCTATGCGCGAGTTAGGCATCACTGGCACTTCCGGACCGCACGCATTAGATCTCATTAAACTTTAATTTTTTTTTTTTTTCTAAAGCAGGCCCGAAGCCCGATATGCGTGCATGCTATGATGTGAAAATTGGCCCAAAGCCCGGCCCTAGGGGCATAAAAAAGTCGGGCCCCGACGGGCTCGGGCTCAAATGCAGGGCTCTACCCTGGTGTAGGTGCTGAAGGCGCTTAGCTTGGAACACGCAAGCAAAAGTACCTGATGTGAAGGTTTGCTCGCTGGAGCTTAACCTTGTTGCAAATGTCTGTTTGTCTTCTGCTTCTCTGGGCTAGGGACTCTGAACTTGGTCAATCCATTTTGTCTCTCTTGGATGAAGACTCAGGACATGCTGCATCTGTTGTTGTCTCGCTGGATGAAGGCTCTGAACGTAGAAAATATCTTTTCCCTCACAGGCTGGAGGCTCAGAACGTGGTCGTATCTGCTGCTGCCTCAAAGCTGAAGACTCAAAGCGTGGATCGTCTGCTTCTGTCTCTCTGGACAGTAGACTCAGAATTTTGCAGTTTCTGTTAGTGTCACTCTGGATGTACAGGAAATGGTTGTGTCTGTTAGTGTCTCACCCTTGCGGGTCGCAGACTCAGAACGAGGTTGATCTGTTGGTGTCTTTCCCCTTCGGGACTCAGACTCAGAACGGTTATCTGTTGCTGTCTTCCCTGTAATGGGCAGCTGACTCAGAACAACAGTGTATCTGTTAGCGTCCCCTGGACATGCTGGAGACTTAGAACTTTGTTTCTGTTACTGTCTCACCCTTGCGGGGCTCAGACTCAAAAGGAAGGTGTGTCTTTTGAAAGGGTACCTTTATCCCTTTCCGATGAGGAGGAGATTACAAATTGTCGCTTCTCCATTTTTCGTGCTGTGATTGGTTGGTTCCATCAGAACGGGGGACTTGGGTGGCCCACCCTTCTTTCCTCTTGTGGAATTTATTTGCATAGTCCAAAACACAATCAGAAAACTTTTGGCAATGTTATGAACACATTAGGTCAAAACATGATGGGAAAAGATATCATGCATGCATTAATTTGTCCATTAACCCTCTGGGATCTGAGGGTGTTTTGGGGCCCTGAGGAAGTTTTGACATGCCCTGACATTTGTGCTTTTTTCAGTGTCTTAAAAACATATTAATGGCTAAGATCTGATTACATTGTAATCAGCACAAACTGGGATACAATAATATACAAGAAACATGAATGTACATGTTTGTGTTTTTGAGAAAACAACATTTATGTGTGGTTAGTGAAAAACGTCTCAGGTTACGTATGTAACCCTAGTTCCCTGAGGGAACGAAACGCCACGTCAGGAACGCTATGGGGAACTCCATTGGCGGGCAGCACTCTGAATCATTGTCTAACAACCAATAGAACGACGGGAGTGACGTCACAGGCGCGGTGACGTCAGCGACCAGGAAGTATAAAGCACGTGCGTTTGAAGCCGGCGACAGCTCTTTTAGGAATGAAGCGAGCGCCGCAGGGTGCGGGAATTATGGTCCGAGACGCGGCGTCTCGTTCCCTCAGGGAACTAGGGTTACATACGTAACCTGAGACGTTCCCTTCCGGGAACTCGAGCCAATGCCCCCATAATTTCCAAGCCCTGCCCAGTGTCTGCTAGGACCAGGGTGGAAGAAAGTTGTGTCTGGTGGTTCTTGCCAGAGCACAGGAAGAGACTCGGCCTGGGGTATAGCCAGGTCGCGAGTAGGATGAGCCTTTGTCTAGTATACCACGGACAAGAGGGCAAAGTGATCCTCAGCCCTCGGGCACACGAGGAAGGTAGTAGACCTCTGTCTGGTCGCCAGCCAGAGCCAGAGGTACTCCTCGGCCCTCAGGCTCACGAGGAGTCTTAGTCCTTTGTCTGGGAAAGGCCAGAACAAGAGGGACTGAAATAACCATTGTCTAGTGTTCCACAGACAAGATGGTGTAAATGGTCCTCGGCCCTTGGGCACACGAGGACAGGGTACTCGACCTCAAGAGTGCTCCTCAGCCTTCGGGCTCATGAGGAGAAGTGATAGTCCTTTGTCTGGGGTATCGCCAGAACGAGAGGGACTGAAAGACTCGGCCTGGTTACCTTGCCAGGACGCGAAAAGTATGAGCCTTTGTCTAGTATTCACGGACAAGAGGGCGGTATGATCCTCGGCCCTTGGGCAACGAGGAAGAATGATACACCTCTGCTTGGTAGCCAGCCAATGCAGGAGGTACTCCTCGGCCCTCGGGCGCACGAGGAGTCTTAGTCCTTTGTCTGGGAAGAGCCAGAACAAGAGGGACTGAAATGACTCGGCCTGGTGACCTTGCCAGGATGCGAGAGGTATGAGCCTTTGTCTAGTGTTCCACGGACAAGAGGGCAATGTAATCCTCGGCCCTTAGGCACATGAGGAAGACAGTGATATGCCTCTGCCTGGTAGCCAGCCAGCGCAAGAGGTACTCCTCGGCCCTTAGGCGCACGAGGAGTCTTAGTCCTTTGTCTGGGAAACGCCAGAACAAGAGGGACTGAATAAACTCGGCCTGGTAATCCTGCCAGGACACGAGGGGAATAAGCCATTGTCTAGTATTCCACTGACAAGAGGGCAATATGATCCTCTGCCCTTAGGCACACGAGGATAGTAGTGGACCTCTGCCTGGTCGCCAGCCAGCGCAAGAGGTACTCCTCGGCCCTCGGGCGCACGAGGAGTCTTAGTCCTTTGTCTGGGAAACGCCAGAACAAGAGGGACTGAATAAGCTCGGCCTGGTAATCCTGCCAGGACACGAGGGGAATAAGCCATTGTCTAGTATTCCACGGACAAGAGGGCAATGTGATCCTCAGCCCTCAGGCACACAAGGATAGTAGTGAACCTCTGCTTGGTTGCCAGCCAACGCAGGAGGTACTCCTCGGCCCTCGGGCGCACGAGGAGTCTTAGTCCTTTGTCTGGGAAACGCCAGAACAAGAGGGACTGAATAAGCTCGGCCTGGTAATCCTGCCAGGATGCGAGAGGTATGAGCCTTTGTCTAGTATTTCACGGACAAGAAAGGCAGTGTGATCCTCGGCCCTCAGGCACACGAGGATACAGTTCTCTAACGCTGCTTGTCATGTTTTGACCAATCGCAGGGGGAGAAATACTCCTCGGCCCTCAGGCACTCGAGGAGAAGATGGCGAAAGGACTTCTCTTCTTTCTTAAGAGAAAGAATGCGCCTTGAAAAGTCTCCTCCTGGCTAGGGAGGGGGCTGAATCTCTCCGGGCTTAGCCTTGCTAAGGCGAGAGGCTTTACAAAGGAGCCAGAAGTGGCTCTGAGGTCGAGTACATATAATCTGACGAACGTCAGAGGTGAGGACCAACCCGCAGCACTGCAGATGTCATGGCTAGGGACACCTGCCACCAGAGCTTTTTAGAGGCGAACAGCCTCAGGAGGAGTGAGTCTTGACTCCCCATGGGGATGGGAGACCAGAGGACTTGAAAGTAGTAGAAATGGCATCTATGATCCATCTACTGATAGCTCTGTTTATGCCACATGCTTTTGTGGCCGTATGTGCCCAGTGCTCACACTGGACACATGCAGTTATACTTCCAATTTTGGTCGCGCTCCAAGAGTGGAGAGAATAGAGGCTTGGGACCCCTCGGGGTCTCAACCTGAGTGCACCGCCGAGGAAAACATATGACCAAGGGGCTTTTATCCACCGACAAGCCACTGAAAGGGGCGTGGTAG
Source organism: Garra rufa (assembly GCF_049309525.1). Classification (NCBI taxonomy): domain Eukaryota; kingdom Metazoa; phylum Chordata; class Actinopteri; order Cypriniformes; family Cyprinidae; genus Garra; species Garra rufa. The sequence continues at coordinate 1,977,583 of NC_133378.1, read as the reverse complement.
GCCAGTAAGTCGCCACGAACGCCTTCAGGGTGGAGTGAGCTGGTTTTGTGGACAGGTGAGTTTGCAGGGACTCTAGTACTGTACCAACGGGCAGTAACTTGGTCTAAACGGTGTTCGTGACACCACGAAGCACACAGGTTCCACTTAGGCCATAAGGTTTCCTCGTAGAGGGAGCTCTGGATTGGAGAAGGATCTCAACAACCTCGGTTGAGAGACCAGCTTCTATGAGTTGCGCCCCCCCAGGGGCCATACCCATAACTTCCACCTCTCCGGGTGGGGGTGGCAGATCGCGCACCCAGCCTGAGAGAGGAGGTCCGAGAACCATACTCGGACCGGCCAGTACGGGGCTAGAAGTAACAGCCGTACCGATCTTTCCAGAACTCCTGGGCGCAGAGCGATCGGTGGAAATGCGTACGGATGAAGCCTCGGCCACGTCTGTACTATGGCGTCCAGTCCGAGCGGAACTGGAGGCACTAAGGAGTACCAGAGGGAACATTGCGATATCTCTCGAGTCGCAAGAGGTCCAACTGAGTCTGGATAAGAATTCTCCATGCTTCATTACTTCCTGATGAAGCCTTGATTTCCCGACCGTGGAGGAAAACGTATGACCAAGGGGACTCTACCCACTAACAGTCACCAAAATGGGAGTGGCAGGCCAATACTGCCGCCACATCCACCATCAGGGTGGAGTGGGTTAGCCATGCGGTCGGTGAGACTGCAGAGACTCCAGTACTGTACCAATCGGGCAGTGAACTGGGTCAAACTGGTGCTGGTTATACCATGCAGTAGACCACTTCCTCTTAAGGTCATAGGGTTATCTCATAGGGGGGAGCTCTGGAGTGAAGGATGGTCTCAGGCACCTTGGTTGAGAGACTGGGCTCTATGAGATGTGCCCCCTCAGGGGTCACACTTATTCCAGGCATTCAGACGAGGCCTCGGCCACGTCTGTACTATAGCGTCCAGTCCCGCAGGAGCTGGAGGCACTAGAGAGTACCAGAGGGGACATTGCGATGTCTCTTGAGTCTCAAAGAAGTCCACTTGAACCTGGCCAAACACTCTCCAAATCTGCTTCAGCACTTCTGGGTGAAGCATCCATTCCCCGGGCCTCGGCCCCTACCTCGACAGGACGTCCGCTCCCACGTCCAGGGATATTGGACTGCTCTCAGGGAGAGAAGTTTTCCTTGAGACCACAGGAGGATCCGGTACGCCAGCTTGTATAAGGGGCGTGAGCGGAGACCTCCTTGGTGATTTATATAGCAGACTACCGCAGTGCTGTCTGTACAGACCAGCACGTGACAGTTTCTCAGGTCTGGAAGGAAACACTTCAGGGCCTGGAATATGGCCAGCATCTCTAGGCAGTTTATGTGCCAGGAGAGATGGTGATCGCTCCAAGGCCTTGGGCTGAGCGGCCACTCATAACCGCTCCCCACCCGGTGAGGGATGCATCTGTCGCTAGTGTGACGCGGCGACAAAGAGCTCCCAGAACCGGACCCTGAGAGGGGAACCAGGGTTTCTTCCACATGGCCAAGGCACGTAGGCAGCACCGCGTGACCTTGATCTTGCGGAATGGGTTTCCCCTTGGGGAGAACCCCCCTGGTTTTGAGCCACCACCGCAGTGGTCTCATGTACAGCAGACCAAAAAGTATAACGTTGGATGCTGCTGCCATAAGACCTAACAGTACTTGGAACTGTTTGACAGTGAGTGACAGGCCTAGCTTGATGCATTTACTGCAGTAAGGATCGACTCAATCCGAGCAGGTGACATTCGTGCCAGCATCGTGGTCGAATCCCAAATTACACCTAGATAAATGGTTCTCAGTAGTGGAGAAAGCACACTCTTCTTGGTGTTGAGTCTCAACCCCAATTCTTTCATGTGAGCGAGAACAACACCTCAATGAGTGCGTTTACATGGACCCTCTTAATGCGATTATAATGAGATTTTGGCAATATTGCGATTAAACTTTTCCCCATGTAAACGCAATACTTCGATTATAATAATGCGATTAAGCTCATAATCGCAGCCAGCATAATCGTATTAACACAGGTGGCGCACGCCGATTTTAATCGAAGTATACCGGCATGTAAACACCTTAATCGCAGTATTGCCGCTTTCACCAGAGTGCGCACGTGCTCCTGACCACGCACTTGCAGACAGGGACTGCTCTACAAAGGGGCTAGGGGGCTATATCCCCGTTAGAATTTTGATTATCTCGGTTTAGCCCCCCCAACCAGCTGAGATAGAGGAGTACTGCTGTCCCGTGCTGTATTCTTACACACGCCTCATGTGAGCGCAGTTTCGTGCATTAGGCTATTTTTTAATCCATTACATCATCACTAAGATTGAGATGTGCCGTTCATTTAATTTTTAATATAAGTGTAAAGTAAACACAGTTGAATTACGCATTCATATGAATTGTGTTAATGTTGAGCGCACAACTCAGTCTCACGGAGCGCATGGTGCTGTCCAGCTTTGAAGTCTTTCCTTTGCATGTAACAGGTTTTTTCGTTGTTTTGTGTATAGAGCCCTGAATAGGCCTAAAATCTAGCCCAGCTCTTGGCAGAGTCTGTGGCACAGCCGTCAGGGCCGTTTAGCCGAGGACCTCTTAGACCAAAGCACGACCCTCAGATCGGGCTTAGTCATTGAAGCCCCCGGTCAGGAGTGTTGCTAGTCCTGCCCTCTAGGTCTCACCGGAGGGAAACGGGCTGCAATGCTCCTAATATGAGCCTCTTATGTGAGGAGCTGGTACACGGCTGGGGTTTTATGCTCCCGAGCAACCCCGACACGTGTGCAATTTGCCCATCAAGCCTGAAGTTATTTAGGCGGCCTGGAAAGCAAAGACGGAACTTTCAAGGATGATGCCAGGCTGGGTGACAGATAGCTGGCTAGCGTCTATTCAACCCGTGGCATCATCTTTTCCGTCTAGTTTTTCCCATGATCTAGACAGTTCAGCGTGCAGATCGGGGAAGAACAGAAAGCTCCGCTTTGGAAGTGCTAACTTAGTCCGCAGAGAGCATAAAGTTTGCTTTTCTGCGGCTCATTTTTATTTTATATTTAGCTACTGCATTAGTCAGCACGTCCAACAGCTCCTTGAAGAGAGCCTTCCAGGGACGGAGCACCCGCAGTGGAAGTACGCTCACACTGTGGACAGTGAGCCTTTTCGAGGGCTGACTGTGCGTGCTCCGCACCCAAGCAGACCACACACAGACTGTGTGTATCCCACCAACAATGAAGTGTTGGCAGGGAGGAACACACTATCTATGGGGCTGCTGTACCGCCTTAGTTTCTTTAACTTTCTTTCCCCCTTTGGTTGACATATTGCTCAAAATAAAGTTGTGCAAGCTGGCATAAAAAACAGCAATATGTTTAAAGACAGACACAGAGCGTTCTCGCTGTCGCCGGCTTCAACGCACGTGCTTTATACTTCCTGGTCGCTGACGTCACCGCGCCTGTGACGTCACTCCTGTCGTTCTATTGGTTGTTAGACAATGATTCAGAGTGCTGCCCGCCAACGGCGTTCCCCATAGCGTTCCTGACGCGGCTCGAGTTCCCGGAAGGGAACTAAAGTTTTGAAGTCACTGAAATAAGGCCACGAAACACATACAGAACATTTGTTCACAAGACTTTTGAGAATTGGATGTGGTAAGTTAGAATTTTTTCAAACAAATAATGTGAAAATCATCTCATTCACTCCTTCAGAGAAAACGTCTCAGGTTGTGTATGTAACCCTAGTTCCCTGAAGGGAACGAGATGCTGCGTCGAAACGTTATGGGAACACCTTCAGCGTGAGCACGCTCTGAATCATGTCTGTAATCAGTCCAATGGAATCGCGAGACGTCACGGGCGTGATGACATCACCGACCAGGAAGCTTAAAAGCACGTGCGGTGAGAGCAGTGTCAGCTTTGGAATGAGGCAAGCACCGCAGGGATGCCGGAAGTATGGCCTCGAGACACAGCGTCTCTTTCCCTTCAGGGAACTAGGGTTACATATGTAACCTGAGACGTTCCCCTCCAGGAACTTCGAGCTGCGTTGAAACGCTATGGGAATGAGAATGCCCATGCCGCCATACTGAGGAAATGTCCCTGCCCGAAATTAGGGCAAGAGAACGAAGGAGCCGGGAGCGGCTCGGAGATCTAGGCCATAGAACCTAGCAAAGGTTAGGGGCGTGGACCAACCCGCAGCGTTACAAATCTCTTGAAGGGAAAGACCCAAGAAGAAAGCTTTAGAGGCAGACACTCCACGGGTAGAGTGAGCCTTGACTCCCAGAGGTGAGGGGAGATCAGAGGACTCATAGGCTACCGAGATAGCATCCACAATCCACCGGCTTAAGGAGGGTTTAGCAGCAGGGCAACCTCTCCTAGGGGGGCCGTAGCAGACAAGCAACTGGTCCCCCTTTCTCCACAGGGCAGTTCTGTGGACTTATGTGTCCAGTGCTCACACTGGACACATACAATTAAGCTTCTGCTGGTCAGGCTCCCTAAAGGGAGGAGGATGAAAGGCCTGCAGTATGACGGGCCGAGGTGCAACCGTGGGGACCTTAGGGAGGTATCCTGCCTTGGGATACAGAAAGGCTTTGGCCATACCAGGCACAAAATCAATAAAAGAAGGAGCCACTGAGAGGGCCTGAAGGTCCCCAACCCTCTTAAGAGAAGTGATGGCCAGAAGAAAGTCTTAATAGTAAGAAGGCGATCAGAGATCTCTTCTAAGGGTTCGAAGGGAGGCTTACACAGAGCCTCTAGCACCACAGCCAGGTCCCAGCCTGTACAAGGGACGTGAACGCAGACCTCCTTGGTGGTTAATGTAAGAGACCACCGCTGTGTTGTCGGACTCCCTTTCATGAGGAGGGACCACCTCGATGGCCTCCTTCCTCAAGAGAGTGTTTACTTCTTGTTCCAGTACCAGAGCCTGCTCGGGGCCCACCACGGTGGGAAAAACCCAGCTGAAGCGGGGAAGAGGGGAACCGAACTGAATACGGTAACCACTCTCTACAGTCTGCAGGACCCATGAAGACACATTTGGCAGAAGTTTTCATGCTGCCAGAAAGTCTACTAAGGGAATCAGCCTCTCGAGGCTGACCTCTGTTGTTAAAGGAATGGCTAGCTCAGGGTCCTGAAGCGATGGACCGGCAGGAAGTTGCCCAGCTAGCTGCTCGAGAGACCTCCGTGGAGGTAGCGAGCTTCCCAGTACCGCTACGATGCCGGGCGGTGACTGAGAGATAGGCTCGCCGGGGACCACTGCGCCCTGAAGCACCGGGGGTGGCAGGGTTAGCAGCATAATCCCCTGCGGACACAGAGGAAAGACGGGCACCACTTAATGAGGTGCTAACCACTCTCTACCTGTTGGCGACCAGCAGCCCCCTGAGCTGGAGGGCGGTGAGGGAGAAACCGCTGAAACGCCGCTGCTTGAAGTCGTGCCTCCTGGTGTCTGTCAACGACAGGATCAACTGCGTCACCGAACAGACCCAAAGGCACGAGCGGGGCGTCCAATAGGAAGACCCTGTCCTTCTCTTTTATGCTGGACAAGGTCAACCACAGGTGTCTCTCCGCAGCCACCATTGCTGCCATAGACCTGCCAATGGCACGGGCGGTCTCTTTGGTGGCACGGAGAGACAGATCAGCGGCCCTACGGAGCTCGGTGATGTCATCATAAGGTTTTCCCCATGACCTCGACACCTCGGTGTGGAGGTCAGGGAAAAACGGAAGGCTCTGGCGAGGAGGTGAATGAATGAATGAATGAATGAATGATGCATTTATATAGCGCTTTCATTGTGTATTGCCGTACACCCAAAGCGCTTTACAATCATATGGGGGATCTCTCCTCAACCATCACCAGTGTGCAGCATCCACTTGGATGATGCATCGGCAGCCACAGTACAACGGCGCCGGTGTGCTCACCACACACCAGCTACAGGTGGAGAGGAGAGAGTTATGGAGCCAATTCAATGAATGGGGATTATTAGGAGGCCATGATTGACTAGGGCCAGTGGAGGGAATTTGGCCAGGACACCGGGGTTACACCCCTACTCTTTACGAGAAGTGCCATGGGATTTTTAATGACCACAGAGAGTCAGGACCTCGGTTTAACGTCTCATCCGAAGGACGGTGCCTTTTACACTATAGTGTCCCCATCACTATACTGGGGCATTAGGACCCACATAGACCACAGGGTGAACACCCCCTGCTGGCCTCACTAACACCTCTTCCAACAGCAACCTAGTTTTCCCAGGAGGTCTCCCATCCAGGTACTGACCAGGCTCAACCCTGCTTAGCTTCAGTGAGCAACCGGTCTTGGGCTGCAGGGTGATATGGCTGTGGTGGCCAAGACCGCAGAAAGCGTTCATCCAGTTTGCTTCTCTGTGGTCCGGCGTGTTTCTCGGCCGGCCAGTCAAGGTTTAGAGCGGCCACAGCATGAGAAACCACCTCCAAAAGCTCCTCATAATGGGGGACTGAGGAGATGAGTCAACATCAACGCCCTCCACATCCACCTCCTCGGAGGAAGATAGGAGGAGCGCCGAGCCCTCTCCCTGGGGGGAAGAAACCGCAAAGCGGGCTTCCGATCCCAGAGAGCGGGCAGCAGATCTGGCAGGTGAGGCAGAAGATAGGGACTCACCCGTCTCCATACCCTCTGCCAGATCTAATTGCGATCCCCATGAGTGCAATCGCCGCTCCGCCTTGACGGAAACGGGACCAGACCCCCGAGGAACACTGGCGAAGGCTCCCTCCTCGAAGAGAGCCTTCCGGGAGCGGAGAGAGCGCAAAGGAAGGCGCTCACAATGCGGGCAACCAGCCCGCTCGAGGGCTGATGCCGCATGCTCCGCTCCCATACAGACAACACACAAGCTGTGTGTGTCCTCACTCGTGATAAAACGAGAGCAAGGAGGCACACACCGTTTCAAATGTTGCCGTTTATAACTTTCCCCCTTCTTAGAATGACAACAAACACTCTCAAAACAAAGCTGTGCATATTGGTACAGAAACGGAGAGTGGGACACGACACAACACAGAGCGCTTGCTGAATGACAAAAAGCTGACGCTGCTCTCACCGCACGTGCTTTTAAGCTTCCTGGTCGGTGATGTTATCACGCCTGTGACGTCTCGCGATTCCATTGGACTGATTACACACATGATTCAGAGCATGCTCATGCTGAAGATGTTCCCATAGCGTTTCGACACAGCTCGAAGTTCCTGGAAGGGAACAATATATTGATGTAAATTTTCTAAAACGTTTTGTGATCGAAGGGGAATATGCGTAGGAGTGGCAGTGACCCATGATTATTTAGCAATTCACACCTGAGAGACAAAGAGCCCTCCCTAATGGCCTATTATTGAGAATGTCAGGTAAGAAAAGTGAGAAGATTCAAATAATGGAGTTTTAGATTATTTGTAGTTTATTTACAACACTGTATTAAAATCTACATAAAAACATAAAAATATACATAATAACAGTCAAATACACATTATGTGATCTAACCACAGAGATGTGAACAGACTTTGTGTCATTTTTAAAAACTTTTTCAAAAAAGTAAATGTCAGCAGGATTCATCTGTTGAGCAGGTTTCAGATCACTAAAAAACAACAAAAACAAAACATCTGTGAGCATGTTAATATCAAAAGCATCATACTATTTATTTTTATATATATTATGATTTTGTAGTCATAGACTCACACATTTGTGCTAATGTAAAAAGGACATTTTATATCTGAGAAACTAATAATAATTGTTTATCACTTTAAATATTCATTCGAGAACACAGTATTACTAATACATGGTCTAAACAAACACTCATATTACATCCTATATGTATCCTTTATAACTAAATAAATAATATGATCGTGTAGTCATAAACACAAGCATTACTTTGTGTGTATACAATACAAAGAAACAAGACTATATTATAACTGTTAAGCGTAATTGTGAACACTATTACCTTTATATTGCATCGTTCTCTATTGTATAGACTATTAAAAAAACTTCCTGGCGTCGTGAGACATTTAGATGCAATGAAATGAAACTTTATAATGTTTCACTTGCTGTAGTCAGGAATTATAGTTTGCAAAAAGTCTTAACTGGTTAAATGTGTTCTGTCACAGTAACAACTAATAAGTAGGCTAATAAATTAAAAAACGTACTCATGTAAATATCTCCTCTGCTGGATCGTGCCATCTCACATAATGTTTATCTTCCGAAGTAAGTTTTATTCCTGACAGCGCATCAGAAAGGACAAAGTAGCCCAGATGAACTTGGTAGAAAAGTCTCACTCCTTTGTTTACGTGATGTGGTGTCTACATTTGGCGCGGCGCCCTCACATAGACGATTATAATATGAAAACCGAAACTAGCTAGTGGGCGTGATTAATAAAAAATAATGAAGCAGACAGGAGAGACTGGACATCGTGTTGGTTTCATATGGATTACTTCATCAGAGAATATTTGTTATTTGTTTCAGTGACCTTCCAGAGCCAGCTTACAAGATGGCTGCCACGCCAGAGCCCCGACCAAGATGGCTGCCACGCCTAAGTCCCCTCGCCCCATCACGACAATCACTGGGGGGAAGTATTTTTTGCCTGTGCGGACTCTACCAAGCATTTTCCTTGTTTTTCCATTGCCATCGTTTTGCTTCATTGTCATAGTCTTTATTTTCATTGCCATAGTTTTGCCTTTTTTCATTGTCTTCTTTATTTTGTTACTTTGGACTGCCCTCATGGATTTTGACCCTCGCCCGTGTTTTTGGATTACGCTTTGACTTGCCCTGTATATTACTGTTTGCCGGTATTTTGACCCTGCCTGTCTTGACTACGATCTATACAATAAGGCTCGCACTTGGATCTTCAACACTGTCGTCGAGTCCCCAGTTACAATTACTCTTTTATGTACGATCAGAAATTACAGAGCATTTTAAGTTCTTTTTGCTCCTCTCTTTAAAACATGCAACTTGCGTCGCCAGCGTCCCCTTCGACCCCAGGAGGTTAACAGATAAGTTTGTGTAAGATGTTGCACTACACATCGCTGTCAGTGAGAATACTTATTTCTCTGAATGAGTATAAGATGTGTGTTGTGGTTTGCAACAGTTCAAGGTTTGGAAACATAGTTATGAATGTATTTGGATGGATCTCCATGATCTCTCTTTGTTTCACCCACAGCTGCTGCGTCTGGAGAGCCTAAGGAATTTTTATGACCATCACGGGACCAAAACCTTAGGAAACAGTCTCAAGTTGGTTGGAGGGTAGAACCTGCATTTTGACCAGTAGAAAGTTCTGTACTTCCCGGACTTTGTACCAAAGGTCTTCTTCTTGCCCTCTAAGAGATGTCTGGCTGTTGTCCTGGCATCTTTGTCTGATGGCATTGGACAGTTTGCTTATGTTAGTCCACCATAATCCAATTAAATTGTAGCAAACCTTTGTCCACTATTGTGATCAGGGAGGGGCCCTAGCCATAACTGGGTCCTGGAATGTGCTGTCCACTACACTTGGTTCAATACAAAACTCAAACAGTTGCCAGGCCAAAGAGGACGCCTACAGGGGCCTGAAAGCCATTACCAACTACAAGACCCCATCCTCCAGCACTGAAGTAAATCAACAACTGGCCAAAGACCTGAATAAGTTTTACTGCAGGTTTGAAAAGCTAAAGCCTGGTCTGACACCCCACACCTACCCTTACTGTCTCACAACACAGCCATCCAAACCCTCCCCATTCCCCTCCACCCCCCTACTGTTTCTCAACTGGCACTTAAGATCTGTTAAGATGATGTATGCAAAGTCTCAGGAAGCAGAAGGTAAGGAAAGACAAAGGCCCAAACGCTGTCTCTCCAGCCTGCCTCAAAGCCTGTGCTGTCCAGCTATCATCCATCATCCTGCTTCAAATGCTCCAGCATCCTCCCTGTACCCAAGAAACCAAAAATCACAGGACTTGTTGCTTTAATGTCTGTGGTCATAAAGGCATTTGAGAGACTTGAAGGACATTACTGGAACCTTGCTGGACCCTCTGCAGTTTGCTTACTGAGCATACTGATGCAGTCAACATGGGACTGCACTGCATCCTCCAACATCTGGACAAACCAAGGACTTATGCAAGAATCCGGTTTGTGGACTTCAGCTCTGCTTTCAACACCATCATCCCAAATACCTCTCAGAATAAAATGACACAGATGACACCATTTTACTCAGCTGTTATTGAGTTGGTTCTGTGCTCTTCTATAGTTGTCTGGTTTGGGTCAGCCAGCAAATCAGATATAAGAAGACTGCAACAGACAGTTAGGCCAGCAGAAAAGACCTTTTGTGTGCACCTGGCCAACCTTTAGGACTTGAACAAATCCAGAGTGAAGAAACGGATAGGAAACATCATCACAGACCCCTCTCACCCACACACAACACAACCTGTTTGCACTTCTCCCCTCAGGCAGACGCTACAGATCTCTGTGTACTAGAACATCTAGGCATAAAAACGTGCAATATCCAGCTTAAACAGCTAACACAGGAATCATTACCTGCGTTCTCTAATTAATTTCTGTAATTTAATCTCTGTTTTAATGATTGCATCTTTCTCAAATATTATGTAAATACATATGTATATCTCTTTATTTATACAGCTGCATATATAGTAAATAATGCACATATTTGTACATAAATCTTCTGTTCCACATTCACACACATTATTACTATTATTTGTTAAGTCTTACTTTTTAAATGTTTTAAATTCTCATGTCAGATATGTATGTCTTTAGTATGTATGTATGCATGTCTGTATGTAACAAGAACACCTTAAAAAACACAACAAATTATTTGTTTGTCTGCACACACTTGGCAAATAAAGTTAATTCTGATTCTGAGTACCACAAGGCATACGTGTGGTGCTGCTGACACATAAGCTGACATTCCGGCATAGAACCCGTATTTGAGGGTTTTTTTTTACCAGCGCGGTGCAATTTTACACACACTGTGCATAAAACTGTCTTCATAAATATCTCTGAAGATTTCGATAGAGAGGATGACTTGCAATTTTTTGCTCAGCCATACTTGAACTAGAATATACAGGCGATGAACTAAGAGAGATGGATGTTCTACGCCAGAACGCCGGCTTCCACATGATGAGGGTGAGTAATTGATGACAGAAGTTTAATTTTTGGGTGAAAGAGTTCCCTTTAAGAACTCTTGTTTGTGTTGCCACCACGAAATAATGTCGCCAGTTCTTGTTAGCATTATACACTTTAAAAGCATACTAAACAAATCACAGCTTCCTGAAAGCTCTGTGATGTCACTAATGGAAACGTCATGAAAACAATCTGTGAAGCAATGTGTACAATCTCCCTAGAGGAATGACAAAATATAAGGGCTAATATTGTATAATCAATAGTAATACTGTACTGGTAAAATAGAAAAAATACAAATAATCATGCTATTTCCAGTAATTAATACAAACCATGGCTATTAGTGTGGTTTATGAAATGCTGCCTAAATCAAGCAAATCAACTTTTCTGTTTTTGTTTAAGATGCTACCTTTGAGCGTACAGTGGCTGCCTTTTGTAGTTGGCAGACAGTGAACAATTCATTAGGGAAACAGGTCTTTTCATGCTTTCTCAATTAGTTGACCAGAGAACGTCCTTAAGGAACATCTATTGATGGGTCAGAGACACAGCAGTCATGTCCTCTGTTCTGCTTGCATTGACCACTTCCTCAGGAAGCGTGTGTATGCATTAATTCAAGCTGGGAACCTTCACGATTGTCTGGCTGCTGACAAGGAGTGTGTTCGGGTGTGAGTGGTCAGATAATGTCACAGTGTGACAGAAGTGAGAGTGTTAGAGACAGAGAGGAAATGAGAATAGGCCTCAGTCTTTACTCCAATGCTCAGAAAAGAACACACACAAGCATGTGACTTGGTGACACAGAACGTGACAGTCACACAATGATGTTGCATAAATCACTGAAAACTGTAATGCTGTCAGCAGACCTGAAACTACATTAGCCATGCAGTATCTAAAACAAGAATCTGTCAACACATCATCACATCAAGAAATACATCATTTATCTAGTTTAACACATTCATTTTGTTATTATTTACTATATCCAGCAAAGTAAACCGAAATATTAAAGGGTGATTCTCACAAAACTGTATTTTCTGCAAGTTTTTTTTCAATATAAATTTAGATGTATTTCCAAAAGGGGATGTTTGGAGAACACAAAAGCACACCAGAAAACCATATAAACCATATAAACCAAAGCACACATTAAAAAATAAAAAAAAACTTTTCTGAACTGTATAGTATATTATGGTGCAAAAGCAATAAGCTTGCTTACCACTCAAGTTGTGATACTGAACAAGACCACATGTTTACTGTTTGACTCCTGTATGTCACCACACAGAGTGATGAGTACACTGCTGAAGGTACTCACATCACACCACTCCATTTGATGACAAATAATTGTTTGTTGGACTCAACATGCTCCAATGAATACAGTAGATACATGTCAGTTTTCTTCTAACAAAATATTGGAACACTTAAAATAAGAAAAAAAAATACTTGAGAAGAAATTTTTTGTAAGATAAGAATGAATTAGTTATTGTTATTATTATTATTCCTACACCATTGGGTTTTGAGCATAAATACAACACAATTAAATTGAGTTAATGCTTAAAAAACAAAAAAGCAATCTTGATTGTTATGATTTTCAACATGATTGTAAGTTTTTTGTTATGATTTTGTAGCTAAAGTTATATTTAATAGTGGTTTACATCAAAATTAAAATGCTTTTTACTACTAAACATAGTTAAGTATTTAAAAAGTTGGTGGTTAAATGTAAAGCAGGGCATGTGAACAAGCTGCATGTGGCACTTTTAGCCAATGGTGCAAGCTGCTGTAAGGAAACATGTAGTGCAGCAGCCAATCAAAGCAGCTCTTGACTAGGCTGGGAGGAGGAGGTGGCCAATGGGGTGAAGGCAGTGCCGGTACATTCCCCAGCTCTTAAGAGGTTAATGAGCAAAGCTGCTCGGCTTCCTGCCAGCACGTCCAGCAGCTCAGAGACGTTCCCACAATGAGTGAAAGCTGTATCACGACAGGACTGAGTCTAATTATACACCCACAGAGAGAGGGAGAAATAGGAGGGGGTCACAAAGGGTGAGCGAGCTGAAGTGTGCGAGTCCCTGTGTGAGTCTGTGTGTGTGTGTGTGTGTGTGTGTGTGTGTGTGTGTGTGTGTGTGTGTGTGTGTGTGTGTGTGTGTGTGTGTGTGTGTGTGTGTGTGTGTGTGTGTGTGTGTGCACGTATGAAACCAAAAGAAAGCAGAGCGAGCTTGAGAGAGAGAGAGAGAGAGAGAGAGAGCGCTGGCAGCGGGTGAGAATACAGAAGATACAGCAAAAGAGTGACTAGGTGAAGACAAGATAAGGAAAAAGACATAGTTTACAGCATCATGCTGGATATTTCCGTCTGCTGTGCTACTGCTGCTTTCCCATGATCACTCAGTGTATTTATCACCATAAAAAGACACCCAAAGAGGTAGGACCCTTTTGAATGCATGTGCTCATGTTGACAAGTGTGACAGATTAAGCGTTATTGAGTGTCTTGAAGACATACGGGAGTGTGTGAGGTATGTTGTGTGGGTGTTGTGTGGGTATTCAAACAATGACAAGACAATGACTGAGTCAAAGTGTGTGAGAGTGTGTTCTTTAAAGTCACCAGTTTTACAGAAAAAGCGCAAAGACAGTTTTTGTAATTCACCACATTTAGAGGATAGCTCTGAAATGGTTGTAAACGAGCAAATAAAGGAAGCTGAAGGGGCCTCGGCTGCTCTCAGACAAGGCATGATTGATCAGTGTGTTTTGTTTTACAGTTCTGCTCTGTCAAAGTGAAAAATACACTTGTTATCTTACAAAGCTATTTCTAACCGTTCTGACCCTGAAATGACTATCCCTGGTGTAACTTCATGTAGTAGGCATATTTTTGATTCATAATTCAGATCCAACCTTCGACAGGAATTCAAGGAAAACGCGCTGACAAAGTATGTGTACCAGTGGCTATGTTGTTGTTATTATTATTATGAATTATTTGTTTACACTTGATAGACTTATTTTATATTGTTCCAATTCACGGTATGTAACGCGAATACTATTTTTGCATAGTGTTTTTTTTTATTTTTTTATCAGGACTTCTATTTTTATCAAGTATCCTATAGAGTAGTTTTGTATTGGGCTATATATATATATTTTTTTTTTTTTTTTCAAAATACAACATAGCATAGCTGTCAGTTTGCTGTCAATGATTTTCAGGCAGCTGCTGCCTCTTTAAGATGTCTATTTTTACAGTAGCTTCACACACACGTGTGTGTGTGTGTGTGTGTGTGTGTGTGTGTGTGTGTGTGTGTGTGTGTGTGTGTGTGTGTGTGTGTGTGTGTGTGTGTGTGTGTGTGTTAGGTGGAGGCAAGGAGCAGGAGTGAGTCTGTGGGTGTGTGAATAGAGTAATTCTTCTGGTTTGTGCTTCTCTATTACAGACTTAGGCTGTCAAGTGTCTGCTGGTTAGTTAATCGCTCATTCTGCAGGTTAGTTCAGTCTCACTGACTCATGACTCATTCATAAAAGATTACATAATGTTATTTTAATCAGTGATTTGTCTTGTTTTCCTGTAATCTAGTGCTAGAGCAAAGCATTTTCATAATATTTTAACTAGTTTATTGTTTTAGAATAATGACTCATTTATCACTGATGTAGATCCTCCATCAGATTTGTTCATTCATTGCACACGTTATGAAAACTCTACTTAAAACACAATATAATTACAGAATATATTATATAATTATGCATGAAAAAAAATATATATATATTTATTTATTTATTTATTTATATGAATTAAAATGTAAATAAAGAAACATGTTGGACTGCCATGCCATCAGGAGAGATTTCAAAATCACAGTGGACAAAAATATAAAACCTAAAAACTATAAGTAATCATTTGTTCCAAATGTATGTGGTGGCATCATGTTCCATCAAACTTACTAATTTAGGCATGTGTGTATGTGTGTGTGAGAGAGATTTTAAGGCACATGGTGGCCTCAATGATGAAGATCTACAGAGATCAGGATTTCTGTAAGAGCGTCACTGATCTGAAACAGCACATAAGAGCACTACCTCATAATCCTCTCTGACCTTAACTACCAGAGGTGTACATACTAAAATGCTATTCAATATTATCAGCTGGTTTATTGCAATGTTAGTTGTTACATATCTTCAACCATTCGTATTCTGTCCTACTATCATCAGCTAATCAGATGCTGGATTACTCATCTTCAGCCAATTCGCTGCTTTCTTACCTATGTTCAGCAAATAAATGCTTGTTACTCATCTTCAGCTGCTGACATGCTGTCTCACCAGATTCTGTTTTACTGTCATCAGCCAATCAGATGTTTCACTACATGTCTTCAGCTAATCAGAGGCTGTATTACTTATCTTCAGCCAGTTGGATAATGTCTTAGTGCTCCTCAGCCAATCAGATGCTGTATTACTGTCTTCAGCCAATTTATTTGCATATAAATCAAAATTTTAAACAGACACACATTCACTTGATTATGTCCCATACATCTGCTTGTAATTACCCTGCTGTTTATTTGCCTCAAACATCATAGTAATCTCTGACAGTCTCCGATGAGTGGATATAATGAGTGCTGAGCACTGGAAGTGTGAGCTTAAAAGCTTGGCCAGCCATGTGTATGATTCTACTCATGTGTGTAATCAATTCTCAGCCCATACTATGTATGTATCACACACTTTTAAAGACATCAGCAGTAACCACCTACAACCACCTATATGTATGTATAACTGCTACCTATATCCCTATAAACTGCACTATATGCAGTTCTGCATATAGTGTTTTTGAGTGGCCTAGTCAAAGTCCTGATTTGAACCCAAGTGAGATGCTGTGGCAGGACCTTAAACGGGTGTTGATACTAACTCCAATGATACTAAACTAAAGCAGTACTGCAATAAAGAGTTGGCAAAACATCCACCACATCCCTGTGAAACACTGATCTCCAGCTATTAAACACATTCAGTTGTAGTTATTGCTGATAAAGGTGGCACAACCAGATTTTTGATTTTTGGCATTTTTTTTTTGCCTTTTTATTGAGATAGGACAGATCAGAAGTGACAGGAAACAAAGTGGGAGAGAAATGGGGGGCAGGATCGGGAAAGGTCCTCGAGTCAGGATTCGAACACGGGATGCCCGGAGCACAACGGCGCTATATGTCAGCGCGCTGCCCGCAAGGCTATCGGTGCCGACAGCACAGCGAGATTATTAATTTATTTTTGTGCTTCAATAGTTAAAATACCTACGTATTTACTCAGGCTGTCTTTGTTTGATGTTATATTTTGTTAGAAGATCTAAAACTACTGGGTATTAAATATACACAAAAACAGAAAAAAAATCAGGATGGGACAAATACATTTTCACAGCACTGTAGGGTGTCAGCTACAGGGGTTGGACAATGAAACTGAAACACTGGCCAATATAATGTTGGAGGTTTCATGGCTATATTTTTGCAGCCTGGTGGCCAATCTTCACTGATTGCACATTCCACCAGTAAGAACAGGTGTGAAGGTTGACTATGTGCACCCAATGGTTCAGACATTGTACTCTGAAGGTGGTGCCATGTATCAGGATGATAATGCACCAGTACACACAGCAAGACAGGTGACAGAGTGGTTTGATGAACATGAAAGTGAAGTTGGACATCTCCCATGGCCTGCATAGTCACCAGATCTGAATATTATTGTGCCACTTTGGGGTGTTTTGGAGGAGCGAGTCAGATAACATTTTCCTACACCAGTATCATGTAGTGACCTGACCCCTGATCTGCAAGAGGAGAATGGCTCAAAATGCCTTTGGCTACTGTGCAGGACTTGTATTTGTCATTCCAAAGACGAAATGCTCTATTGGCCACAAAAGGAGGCCCAACACCATACTAACTGTGGTCTAAAACCAGGTGTTTCAGTTTCATTGTCCAACCCCTGTATTTTGTAGTGGTGTCTGAACTCTGAGCTAACAGTTTTGTTCCCCACATTTGTCCCCACATTTATACCCGCAGTGAAGTCAGATTATGAGCATATATCAGCTGTACGCTCGCCAAAGCACTATTTCCTACAAACCAGTGAGGAGAAGACTGACAAGTTGGAAGCAAGTTTAAACAAGAAATGATGTTTGGAGCTTTCTTATTTCTGCATTTAACATTCATTTCATGCTGGTTCCAGTTTACCTTATTGTAAATCATTGCTTGAATAGAAACATTAAAATAGAGAGAGATAATATTATATACTGTAGATGAATATTTTAATATATATATATATATATATATATATATATATATATATATATATATACATACTTCTGTTTAAAAATGTCACTCCTCAACATCATACCTTATTTAGCAGCAGTCCAGGATGAAATTAATCAACTTGTAAAAGATGGCTTAGACGCTGCAGCCCTATTTATAGGGCTCACCCAGTGCTTTACACCCAGAACTCATCTAATCCCGCTTTGGCCTTTCAACTATCAGAGGATTAGCAATGCTATCTCTTTTTCTATCTCTTCTCCTCTCAACGAATCATTAATTTGTTTCAGTGCAATTGGCACTAAAGTCAATTCGTAATTAGTAATGTCTTACTTGTTAAAACAGAATTATTACAGATCTCTTTGCTTGCCCACTTTTCCTGCTTTCAACACAAAATTCAGGAACTTACTATTTATTTGCTGCCAAATATATCGGTCTATCAATCATTATTATAAGTATATATAAGGAGCAGCCTGTCATTGGCCCTAGTCAAAAGAGACAGTTAAAGGGATAGTTCACCCAAAAATGAAAATTTGATGTTTATCTTCTTACCCCCAGGGCATCCATAATGTAGGTGACTTTGTTTCTTCAGCAGAACACAAACGAAGATTTTTAACTGTGCAGTCTGTCAGTCAAATAATGGCAGTGGATGGGCACCAAACCTTTAAAAGTAAAACAAAAAAAACATGCACAGACAAATCCAAATTACACCCTGCGGCTCGTGACGATACATTGATGTCCTAAGACACGAAGCGATCGGTTTTTGTGAGAAACTGTGCAGTGTTTATGTCATTTTTTTTACCTTTGATACACAGCCACGTCCATCTGTCCTGAGCGCGAACTCATCATCCGGCTCGTTACATGTGTATGCGCTCTGGTATAGTATACGCAAACGCCGGAAACAATCTGTCGCATGTAAACGACACTCGTTGTTTACAAAGAGATTGTGGGTATAGCGGCTATTCAAAATGGTAATTACTTGCGCTTATCCTGATTGTTCAAACCGATTTTATGCTAAAAGATTACGTTTGCTTGCTCGAACTCATCCGGGACTTTTCACCGATTTCCCCTTACGGTGTTTGTGTATACTACACCAG